>NW_015656312.1:133203-137885 GCF_001515625.1 Sinocyclocheilus rhinocerous
TTTTATTTTCTCTGACACTTTTTTCCTACTGTGTTGCATAAAATATTAAACGAATTTTGTGTTTTAAGATAATTCATATAAATTCAAGTCAAAGTCAATAAATTCAAGACTCTTGACAAGACGAATAAAATACACTACACTTTTATTTGTCAGCCTATCTGTCTTTCTTTCAGTAGCGGAAATTTAAATGTGAGATTCTGGAAACGAGATCTAAATTTAGCGGGAACGGTCGGGTCGGGAAGAAAATTATTCTAAGTGGACACCGGGTGAACAAAGAGTGAATATATAGCGGGAGCGGGTGGGTGCGGAATAGAACCTTGCGGGAGCGGGACTAAAAAAACAGTCCCGCGCAGACCTCTACATCCATGTAACGTTTACATTGCACAGTAGGTTCTTTATTGTGGAAAATGGTTCTTTAGATTATTAAAAAGTACTTCACACTAACAAAAAAAGTATCTTTTAAGAGGTCTTTTAAAAAGTGTTCACTGAAAGGTTCTTTAGGGAGCCCAGAATTGTACTTTATATGGCATCGCTGCATGGAGGGAAAAAAAAAACATATTTTTCGGAACCTTATTTTGTGTTTTATAGTTTAGATATTTCACTCCAAAAATAAAAATGTGTGTATTATCATTTACTCATGTTCTAAAGCTGTATGAATTTCTTTTTTCTGTGTAACACACAAAAAAAGATATTTTTAGATATACTTTTTGAAAGTGTTGTTTGGAATCCATTGACTTTTAATGTATGAGCAAAAAAATCTAAATATCTTACACAGAAGAAAGTAAGTCATTCGGGTTTAGGACGACAGAGGGTGAGTAAATGATGAATTTTCATTTTGAGTGAACTGTGCCTTTAGGGCTTGAGTTGTTTTTATCTGATCTTCGCTTTTGCTCAAACTTGAGTTGATGAACTCAAGGTGATGAAAATGATGATGCTGATGAAAAAGTTTATGCTGTTAAGTTTCACTGCTGTGAATAATTCAATCATCTCACCTGAGTGACACACCTAAGGCCTGACAGATGCCTGAGACTTTTGCAGTGTAGTCTAGTTTTGTGTGTGTGTGTGTGTGTGTGTGTGTGTGTGTGTGTGTGTGTGCGTTTTTGTGACAAATGAGGACATAAATTTGTATAATGACAAGGGTATGACATAGGTATTACAAGGAGAAGGTGACTTTTCAGGACATTACCCCATGTCCCCACTTTTCAAAACGCATATAAATCACACAGAATGGAGTGTATTGAAAATCTGAAATAGCACAAAGTTTCCTGTGAGGGGTAGGTTTAGGGGTAGGGTTGGTGTAGGGCAATAGAATATACGGTCTGTACAGTAGAAAAACCATTACGCCTATGGGATGTCCCCACTTTTCACAAAAACCTGTGTGTGTGTGTGTGTGTGTGTGTGCATGCAATTGTGCATGTGTGCCAATTAAAGAAAAACTGACATAATTTCCATGATTATGATTGCACCGAAACACAAAGCTCAGAATTTTAGTTGACAATTGATGTTGCACTTCAATGTAATGTTGCTGTTACTTTTCTAAAAGAGATTTTAACCTGGTTAATGATAAAACAAGTGGGAAAATCCCATAGGCTTACATTGAAAGACTTGGGGGTTGACTGTTTTCACTTGGTGGGCTAGTAATAAACCATGCAGAACACGTTAGCAACTGCATAGAAACACCCTGGTAACCACTTAGAACACCCTAGCAACCATATAACAACACCCTGGCAACCACCCAGAACAGAATTTTGCAGTCTTTAAAAGATCTAGCTGTTTGTGTGTGTGTGTGTGTGTGTGTGTGTGTGTGTGTTTGTGTTAATGAAAGGTTGGTCATGTTTAAATCAGCATGTCTTTCCTTTTATTTCTGTTTAATGACTTTGATAATCATAGTGTGGTTTGTGTAGTCACTGAGAGCCGAACAGCATATGTGGTTCTGCTGTCTCTCATCAAGAGCCTGCAGTGCCGTCAGGAAGTCTAAAAACAAAGCTCTGATTATTTTCACCCAACCGGTTCATAATCCCTCTTATGTTATTTTTGGAAAAGATTTATTTAGTTTCCACAAAAAAAGTTTGAGTCTGTCACATTAAATGCTGGTTTCAGTGATGCGCAATGTTTTGTCAGATCTTTTAAGAACAAAGAATGAAGGTTATTTCCCAGAGGTGTATGCTGTCCCAAATCTAAAACATTCTATATAAGGATGTGATGTAATTGTACTCTGAAGTAAATAAGAATTTGAGGTAGATGCTGTATGTTAAGATATACACAAGTTTGGGGTTTGGTTATAATGTTGTTGTTGTTTTCGAGTTTTTTTTTATGCTCACCAAGGCTGCATTTTTTTTAATCAAAAATACAGCAACTGTGAAATATTATTAGAAATAATTTCAAATAATTGTTTTCTATTTTAATATGTTTCAAAATATAATTTTGTGCTGCTTAATATTTTTTGTGGAAACAGTCATACATTCTTTGATGAATAGAAAGTTCAAAAGAACAAAATGTATATAAATATAAATCTTTTGTAACATTATAAATGTCTTTACTATCATTTTTAATCAATTTAATACGTCCTTGCTGAATAAAAGTATTATTATAAAACGGATAGTTCCGGTCCTTGATTGGTTGAGCCGCGTTCAAAGCTGTTGTAAATTACTCTACAAACATACACCTTTGTTTACTATGTGTGTTGCTTGGCAACCACTTTGTTGCAACCACAACTGTTTCCGAGGAACTACATTGTTTGGTGGAAGAATACTGTTTTTATTAATATCATTACACTTCATTTGCTCTGTTTTATTCTGTGAAACCTAACTATGTATATGGAATAACCGTTTTATAAAAGCAATAAGCCCCATGAAGCCGTGGTTTACAGTGAATTTATAACCGCTTCGCGTCGTGCCTAACAACGCACCTTAGCTGTTATAAATTCACTGTAAACCACGGCTTCTTGGGGCTTATTGCTTTATTTGAAAAACAAAACATTTTTTACAAATGATAGTAAAGACATTTATAATGTTACAAAAGATTTATATTTTAGATACATTTTGTTCTTTTGAACATTCTATTCATTAGAGAATGTCTCTGTCTCTGTATTCTATACGTACACACACATATACAGAATACAGAGACTTCGCAGTGGGATATTTAAATAGACCAATTTGGAGTAGATGTGGTTTGTGGTGGCAGAAAAGCAGTGGAGGGAAACGGGTAAAATCCATGGAATAAGAGAAAAAATTTATTGTTGTGCCTTTGGATGTCAGAATCGATAATATTAAATATATAGAATTTTAATTTAATTTAATAATAAAATGTAATTTAAATATTATGTAATAAAAAAATTTTTATTATATATTATTTAAAGTCCCACTGCGGAGTCTCTGTATTCTGTAAACGTGTGTGTGTGTGTGTGTGTGTGTGTGTTGATGATTCAGTAGTTGTGATGGCAGAGGGCACGGGCAGTATTCTGTCACTGGTCACCATGGGAACAGTGGGGTGGTGTAAAGGCAAAGCTGGCTGTGACTGCATTTTATTGCCCCTCTATCACACACACACTCACACACAAATTCACAGTGTGTATGTGAGTCTCCCAAAAGTAACAACGGCCAACTAGAGGACAGGGTGAAAGCAGTCACTAAAGAATGAGCGATAAACTCCATTGTGTGTGTTTGTTTGACTTTGGCTTGTGTGTTTGGCAGTGCTGTAGTGTTGTTCTGTATTCAGTGATTTTTATTGTAAATGCACCTCACACACACGGCATTGTTCCAATGTTTCAGCCTGAAGAAACTGCAGGTTCTTTCTTCATGTTTCCAGCTCACAAAGCAGCGACAACCAGTATTCAAAGTTGCACCGGGGACAAAACACTCAGTCCCTCTCGCTGTTGTGGTTTATTTGGCTTTTATTGAATAGGGTTTTGGAAGATCCTTATGTGCCTTCGTCATGTGTTATGTAAGACGTCTTTTAGTTCGTGTACCGATGAAGGGGGCGACTCCCATGTATTGTCTCACATTGATTTTTCTGCCACTTTGATATGTAAAGGAATCATATCACAAAAAAGAAGATTTTTCATGCTGTAAAACCTTTATGTATTGAAATGGTGAATTTATATTTTACTATATGATTGTTTTTTATCTCACAACTGGAAACTTATTTCCTATAATTGAAACTTATTATGCTGTATCTCATAAATGCAACTGTATTTTCTGTCATTGTGTCTTTATATCTTGCACTATAACTTTATATACAAAGATTACTGAAAAGAGGTTTATATAATACTGTCATCAAAGATGCCATTTGAAGCTAAACGCAGATGTTTAAACGGACAGACTATGGATGAAATCTGCTATGATTAGCCTACTTTTAAAGCATAAATTAGATTTAAACAATAGGTCTATATAATATTCATATAATAGGGGACATATTGTATTAGTCATACAGTTAAAGCATGAAATACTATTTAAACCTATAACATTTTACATAACATTTACCTATTTTATCTCACAATTTCTTGCAAATGCAAGTTTATCTCCTATTTCGAACTTTATAACTTAATTCAACTCAACAATTGCGAGTTTGTCAATTCTGAGGAAAAAAAGCCAGAATTATATACTCATAATTCTGATTATAAACTCATGATTCTGAGCCGAGGGAAAAGGAAAGAATGACGAGTTGATTTTTCTTACCAGAAT
>NW_015656312.1:137984-187491 GCF_001515625.1 Sinocyclocheilus rhinocerous
GTGTGTGTGTGTGTGTGTGTGTGTGTTGATGATTCAGTAGTTGTGATGGCAGAGGGCACGGGCAGTATTCTGTCACTGGTCACCATGGGAACAGTGGGGTGGTGTAAAGGCAAAGCTGGCTGTGACTGCATTTTATTGCCCCTCTATCACACACACACTCACACACAAATTCACAGTGTGTATGTGAGTCTCCCAAAAGTAACAACGGCCAACTAGAGGACAGGGTGAAAGCAGTCACTAAAGAATGAGCGATAAACTCCATTGTGTGTGTTTGTTTGACTTTGGCTTGTGTGTTTGGCAGTGCTGTAGTGTTGTTCTGTATTCAGTGATTTTTATTGTAAATGCACCTCACACACACGGCATTGTTCCAATGTTTCAGCCTGAAGAAACTGCAGGTTCTTTCTTCATGTTTCCAGCTCACAAAGCAACGACAACCAGTATTCAAACATTGCACCAGGGACAAAACACTCGGGCCCTCTCACTGTTGTGGTTTATTTGGAGTTGAAGAATAGGTTTTTGGTAGATCCTTGTGTGCCTTTGCCATGTGTTATGTAAGACGTCCTTCAGTTCATGTACTGGTGAAGAGGGCAACTCCCATGTATTGTCTGGGATTTATTTTTCTGCCAGTTTGATATTTAAAGGAACCATATCATGAAAAATAGGATTTTCTAAGCTGCTAAACCTTTACTTATTGAAATAGTAAATGTATATCTTACAATATGATTATTTTTATCTCACAATTACAAACTTATTTCCCATAATTGAAACGTATTATGTTGTATCTCATAAATGCAACTGTATTTTCCATGACTGTGACTTTATATCTTGCACTATAACTTTGTATCTCAAGATTACAACTATATTTCTTGTAGCTACAACCTTAAATCTTACCATTTTGAATTTATATCTTACAATATGACTTTTTATATACTTTCAGCTTCATTTCCGATAACATCAACTTTTTATATCTCATACATGCAACTTTATTTCCCGTAATTGTGAATTATTTTTTCTTTATTTCTCACAATTTCAACTTTATTTTTTGTAACTACAACTTTAGAGCTTAGAATTTTGACTTTTATCAATTATCTCATAAATGCAAATTTATTTCCCATAATTATGACATTATATCTTACACTATTACTTTTAATCTCAAATTGCAACTTTATTTCTCACTTCAATCTTAAATCTTAGAATTGTGACTTTATATCTATACTTTTTTATATCTAATAAATAGAAATGTATTTTCTTTAATTGTAACTTTGTATTGTACACCATGTTTTTTTGTATTGCATAATTGAAACCTTATTTTACATACATAAAATTTATGTCTCATAAATGCAGCTTTATTTCCCCTATTTGTGACAAAAGAGAGAATGACGAGTTGATTTTTCTTGCCAGAATTGTGAGATATAATCTCGGAATTTAAAGAAAAAAGTCAGAATTTTGAAATATAAACTCAAAATTACCTTTTTGATTCTTTTATTCCATGGCTTGCATAGACTGCTATGTTAAAACAGGCATTTTCTTCCACCAGATAGGCTCCGCCCACAAAAAACTTCATCACTGTTTGCAAACACTGAAATTGGTCTATAATGCATATTAAAGTAGTTCTTTCTTCATGTTTCCAGCTCACAAAGCAACGACAACCAGTATTCAAACATTGCACCAGGGACAAAACACTCGGTCCCTCTCACTGTTGTGGTTTATTTGGAGTTGAAGAATAGGTTTTTGGTAGATCCTTGTGTGCCTTTGCCATGTGTTATGTAAGACGTCCTTCAGTTCATGTACTGGTGAAGAGGGCAACTCCCATGTATTGTCTGGGATTTATTTTTCTGCCAGTTTGATATTTAAAGGAACCATATCATGAAAAATAGGATTTTCTAAGCTGCTAAACCTTTACTTATTGAAATAGTAAATGTATATCTTACAATATGATTATTTTTATCTCACAATTACAAACTTATTTCCCATAATTGAAACGTATTATGTTGTATCTCATAAATGCAACTGTATTTTCCATGACTGTGACTTTATATCTTGCACTATAACTTTGTATCTCAAGATTACAACTATATTTCTTGTAGCTACAACCTTAAATCTTACCATTTTGAATTTATATCTTACAATATGACTTTTTATATACTTTCAGCTTCATTTCCGATAACATCAACTTTTTATATCTCATACATGCAACTTTATTTCCCGTAATTGTGAATTATTTTTTCTTTATTTCTCACAATTTCAACTTTATTTTTTGTAACTACAACTTTAGAGCTTAGAATTTTGACTTTTATCAATTATCTCATAAATGCAAATTTATTTCCCATAATTATGACATTATATCTTACACTATTACTTTTAATCTCAAATTGCAACTTTATTTCTCACTTCAATCTTAAATCTTAGAATTGTGACTTTATATCTATACTTTTTTATATCTAATAAATAGAAATGTATTTTCTTTAATTGTAACTTTGTATTGTACACCATGTTTTTTTGTATTGCATAATTGAAACCTTATTTTACATACATAAAATTTATGTCTCATAAATGCAGCTTTATTTCCCCTATTTGTGACTTTATCTTACACTATTACTTCATTTCTAACAATTGTGTTCGTCTCTCAGAACTATCTTATATCTACCTTAACTTTATAACTCACAATATGACTAGTTTTCCTTATTGTAAACTTTGTCACAATTACCTGTTTTATTTTGTACTTCAAAGCAGAGACTGGCTTCTATAGAAGGTGAAGTGAAATGATCATGTGAAACTAAATTATAACTGAAATTGTGTTTATGTAGCACAGGATACTTTGACTAAGATTCTCACTCAGGGAAAAAAGAAAAGCTATAAAATCATAGAATACGGCTTCTATAAGTCTGTTTTGTCTATGATAACTGTGAATATTCTCTTCTGAAACGGTTCAGTCTTTCCAAAAACCATTCGCAGTGCTTGATGACAGATATGTGCTTAATTTTAATGAGGAAAATTAAAGTGGCTGTTGATCATTTGTAGACTCAATAGCCCCAGGAGTGTTATCACTTTGCTTCTCTGAAGTGAATTATTCCAACATGCCAAACAAACCATTGCTGTCAGCGTTCGTGTTTTCCCTCTTTCTTGTTTCACTCTGCGTTCTCAGCCTCACCCTTTCCCACGATAAGTATTACGAAACCCTTTCCTTCTCCATCCAGTTGTCTTCCATTCATACCAATGTAGGACCGGGTTCAGACCTCTGAGAAGAGCGTTGGTGTGGATAGATGTTTTTCTGTGTGTGGAGTTTTGCAGTAATTATGGTAATTTATGAAAACTCACTTTGGATAACAGCCACGCAGACTGCAACGGACGCCATCTGAGACACACACACACAGTGCCATGGGCTAAGATTGCAGGGTGCAGTGTAAACAGGGTCTGGACGAGCCCCTGCAGTCCCAGAACAGAGGCAGAGCTCCAGAACTCTATTAAACCATCTCAGCAAGACTCGAACAGCCTCCCCCATCACCTGCCGCACGCTCTCTTTTGTGTTATTGAAGGTGCTTAGAGATTTTGTTTGTGTTATTATATTGGATAAATTCATTTTGCCGAACAGTGAGAGTGTGACAGGTTCATTTACCATGTTTTGAATGGTGACATGTTGTTCACCTATTTGCTAAAATGGCCTGCTGTGTTGGAGAAAACGCTCGGGAAGGTGTATGTGTGTGTATATACTGTATATGTGTGGGTTAGTACTCGTACCCTTGGGCGTTTTATCCACTCTCGGGTTGTATTAAGAATGTCACGGTTACACAGGAAGTAATAGCTTGGTTTAGTGTGTGAGTGGGGAGGGAACCAATACACACCGTGTGACAAATTTATCAGTTCCCCTGTTCCCCATCTTGGTTTATCAACATTGGCATAATTTAGCTATAAAGAACAGCCTGTATATATGCAATATAAGGCAAAGAGCCATCTAGACCCTCAGTGACTTTGCAGTTCTGTAAAAATAGAAATGGTTTTTAATATTCCTAATCTAGAGCAGCTACTGAATGAATGATGCTGAGCAGGGATTAGAAGGAAAGCTCCTGGCTTTCTCTCTCTCTAGAGAGAGAGTGACTAAAATGTTGAATGCAATAATATGAGACAAAGAGCAAACAGAGTTAAAACTAGAGTTTACATTTGGTAAAGTACCGTAAATATGAGTGCTGCATGTTCATGCAGAAGTTGCAGTTCTCAGCCTTTTCAAGTTTTCATATTAAATTAATTTGCCATGATTCATTTTGTGATTTCAGAAATATCAAGAAATGCATATGTTATTCAATAAAAAATAGTTTTTAAGGAAAATAAAAAAATTTTTAAATCTTGTTGTTGTTTTTTACATTTAATTTTGTATATAGATAGATCCCTGTAAGTCTTTTTTTAGCATTTAATTTTGTATATATATATATACAGATCAATGTAAGTCCATTTTTGGCCATTTTTATAATTGAATAATGTGTTTTTGCATTTGATATTTCTCTCAACTTTTACTTAATTCATAGCAATGCATTCTGGGATTGCCTTCTCCTTTTCTGCATTAGAAACTAGTCAAAATAAGGTATCTTAGAAGGCAGCATACTTTTAAAACAGCCTTCTTGATGGGAGCACACCAATGCTGCCTTAAAGGGATAGTTCACCCCAAAATACAATTTGTCATCATTTAATCACCCTCAGGTCAGTCAAAATAATTTGGAAAATTTTCTCTTTTTTTCCTGTACAATGAATATCAGTGGGGTCCAGTGTTGTTTTTGACCCCACAGGCTTCCATTCTCTGGACAAAACCAGCTTATTAATACCTTCTTTTTTGTTTTGAAGAAAGTTTGGAACAATATGACGGTGAGTAAATGATTTAAAATGCTGTCAAGGCATACAACATACTAGAGTTTTTTCATTCAAGATTGATTCAGATTTTTTCTCGAGTTTACAGAGTTGCAGTTTCCAGACAAACAATCTCCATAAAACTCACTTAATACTACCCTCTACAAATAACGGTTCCAAAGGGATGTTTTCACAGTGATGCCATAGAAGAACCATTTTTTCACCAATGTTCAATTAACTTTTCAGTGAACAGTTCTTAAAAGAACATTTTTTTTCTTAGTGTAACATTTGTATAATCTAAAGAACCTTTTTCCACTATAAAGAACCTTTAGTGCAATGGAAAGTTTCCATGGATGTTAAAGGTTCTTCATGGAACCACAGATGCCAATAAAGAACCTTTATGTTTAAGAGTGTAGCTGTCTGTTTGCTTCATTGAGTTCTGAAGAGCAGAGAAGAACGGACAGGCGTTTAGTGCCGTTTTTAACAAGACATGGTCCCTGTTAGGACATACAGGCGATAATGTCCTACACACGCATGCAACGATCCCTAGTGTGTAATCTTGTTGGCAGCTTGAGGGTATTTTCCCTTTGTGTGTGTGTGTGTGTGTGTGTGTTTGTGTGTGTGTGTAGTCTGTCTGGTGAAAGCAGCCATGGGATTTACGGCTAATCTGAACAGCAGATGGCAAAACATCAGATATTCTGTTTGAGCAGGAGAATGGATATTTTACAGCACACACACTCACACACTTTATCCCTTATCATAAACATTAACATATACACAACAGCATGAACTTTGCTGTATAAACACACACATACATTCTTGCGCAGCGTCACGTGGCTCACGTGTGTGTATGTGATTATACTCATATTAATCCAGTGACCTGGATTGAGTTTGACTGGAGGAAGTGAGGCTGACGTATCTGGAGCGCACACGCCATTCCACGGCTATTACCAGAGAAAGAGAGAGAGAGACAACAACCTTCCCTCCCTTCTACTCGCTCTCTCACTCACACGCGCTTCTCCTGAGGAAGCAGTATGAAAGCCGACACAGTATGGGCTGAGGACCATAGTGAGGACACCCACCGCTGAAAGACACAGGGACAGAGGCAAAACGGACAGAAAGAGTGCAAGAAACATCAGCAAAGAAGGTGTGAACACATTCAAAAGAGGAACAAGGAGAGACAGGCTGGAAAATAGGTAGGAGGGAGCCGTGGAGACGGATCGAGAGAGAGGAACAGCCCGTCTGTCTGTGGCGGGACAGCAGACGCTGAACGCACGCGGACCAGACACTCACACGCACACCATGGTGGTCCAGGCGGCCGTAACGCCCAGTAGGACCCGCAGGCTTCTCCTTAAGCTGCCGGTGGGGACGCTGAGGCGAAATAGCGAGGAGAGGGTAAGACGTGAGACGATCCATGAGTCTTGTGTGTTTTTGAATGCTGGCTCAAGGTTATCAAGGACTGTCAGTGACGGCACTTGTGTGTTAGTTTGTCTGCATCCTTGCAGCTGAGGAGACAATGGAGATAATTAGCCGATTGTGTGTTGCCATGATGGATGTGCACCTGTGTAAGTGCTTTACAGAGAATCTCAGTGAATTGTGTTGTTTTCATGCTTCATATGCCTCTTATGATGGTCACTGTCACAATTATGGCTTTCTGAGGTCTGTGACAGTTCGAATGACAGTGTTGCGTAATAGTGTTTGTTCACTGAAGATACTGGTATCTGTGATTACCCCAAAACATGCAGTAACCTGCCCAGTTATGTGAATCACGTTAGCAGACAAAATACGGTGAGCTTCATCTCACTGCACTGACTGTCATTTACTGGAACTGCTACAGGGTAAAAGTTCTGTGCGTACAGATGTGTGTGTGTGTGTGTGTGTAACTGTGTACACATGGGTTTGCTTTCGTTCTATATGTGGGTGTGTGCATCTCTATATATGTGTATGTGTGTGTGGGTGGACACTTTGTGCCATCAAAAGAAGTAATAATTTAATAATCATAGAGATTCAGGTTCTTAAAAAAAATCACAAATGCAAAATAGAATGATGATTTAAAGCCTGATGATTTTATCATATAAGTTTGTAAATTTAAATAAATTTATATATACATTTTCTTTATTTTAAAATTTTAAATATGTGTAATAAAATATGTATATAAATATGTATAAATATATATGATGACATAGCCATTATATAGGCAGTTTTTTATCATGTTATTAAATTATTTATTATATCATTTATATGTAAAAAGTAATCATAGTTATGAATATTATTGATATTATTTAATGATAATGTATAATATATATATATATATGTGTGTGTGTGTGTGTGTGATTTTAAATATTAAATTGAATGATTAACAACTTACTATTCTTATTTATTTATTTTTGTCTATCTTATCCATCTCTCTGACTGTCTGTAATTTTTATTTGTAATTATTTATTTTATTTTTGAAATATTATATATACAATATATATATATGACAAAATACGGTGAGCTTCATCTCACTGCACTGACTGTCATTTACTGGAACTGCTACAGGGTAAAAGTTCTGTGCGTACAGATGTGTGTGTGTGTGTGTGTGTAACTGTGTACACATGGGTTTGCTTTCGTTCTATATGTGGGTGTGTGCATCTCTATATATGTGTATGTGTGTGTGGGTGGACACTTTGTGCCATCAAAAGAAGTAATAATTTAATAATCATAGAGATTCAGGTTCTTAAAAAAAATCACAAATGCAAAATAGAATGATGATTTAAAGCCTGATGATTTTATCATATAAGTTTGTAAATTTAAATAAATTTATATATACATTTTCTTTATTTTAACATTTTAAATATGTGTAATAAAATATGTATATAAATATGTATAAATATATATGATGACATAGCCATTATATAGGCAGTTTTTTATCATGTTATTAAATTATTTATTATATCATTTATATGTAAAAAGTAATCATAGTTATGAATATTATTGATATTATTTAATGATAATGTATAATATATATATATATATGTGTGTGTGTGTGTGTGTGATTTTAAATATTAAATTGAATGATTAACAACTTACTATTCTTATTTATTTATTTTTGTCTATCTTATCCATCTCTCTGACTGTCTGTAATTTTTATTTGTAATTATTTATTTTATTTTTGAAATATTATATATACAATATATATATATATGATAATTATAAATTGCAATATAAATTATATAAAACATTAAATACTATCAGTAATATACATTTATATACATTGGCCAGCCTACTTTCTTGACATCAGATCAACATTGGCCATGGAAAATGACCACTTCTATCAAACTATCTTCAAATGACATTAAAAGAACATTTTAAAAATGTATATCTCTTTGCATGATGATGAAATGGCCTACATTCATGCCTATTTCATATGGCTGTTGTGTGCCAGCTTAATTTGAATCCCGTCGTGCACTAAAATTACATGAAGTGTTTAATATTTCACAATGCCATAGTACACATTACGTCTCTCTCTCTCTTTCTCTCTTTTTGCACTGAGACAGATGTGTGTAATTACAGCAGTTTGAATTATTGATTAGAGGATTTCCTCACACACACGCCCTGCAGAGCTCTCCTCCTCTTCACTGTCATTCTCTGTGGCCTGAGGCTGTCCCTTCAGCTGCCGGGAGTTTTAGCGGAGAAATTGTAGACACTTAGCTCTAACTGCATTGTGGCATGATGCCTAAATGCATGTACATGCAGACTGACATGCAAAACTAACTTGAATGACTTACTCCCTGTAATATCCAGCACTGCGAGAGCATGTGAATTTGTGTGTGCATGTAACTCAGATTCACTGTGATTCTTCATTACTGTGAAAGCAGCTTTAGAAAGCTCTGTTTCCACCCTCAGAAAGCTGAGTCGGCAGGCAGCAGAATCCATCCACTCAACTGATCTAACACGAATTTCGTTAGCACATGTTGCAAAACTCTACTGCGTCTCATGTGAGATTCTCTTGATAGCCAGGCTGCTTTGCATCG
Source organism: Sinocyclocheilus rhinocerous (assembly GCF_001515625.1). Classification (NCBI taxonomy): domain Eukaryota; kingdom Metazoa; phylum Chordata; class Actinopteri; order Cypriniformes; family Cyprinidae; genus Sinocyclocheilus; species Sinocyclocheilus rhinocerous. The sequence continues at coordinate 146,837 of NW_015656312.1, forward strand.
AATGCGTGTGCAAGAACTTGCCAGAGGAGAATGGATATGACAGTCGAGACTAAAGCTTCTTAGTTTTGCGCCAGACCAGCTGGAGAGGAACATACTACCATCTGAGATACTCCTGTACCTGCTGGGATAAGTTAAAAAAGACTGGCAACTCAATCTGAAGTCCTGCTGGTAGAAACATGTCAGATACATGTGGGCCAAAAAGACTCTCTTAGATCTATGTGCTTTTGGAAGAAACATTTTATTTTATCTTATTGTTTTGATATGTTCAAATGACATTAAACATTTTTTTGCATATACAGTATATAAATATTATTATAATTTTACATATATTTATTTTACATATATATAACTATATTTTTAATATAATTTTATTGTATAAAATGTTCATTGATAATTTTACATATTTAGATAGATTTGGGGATTTTTGGATGTGTGTGTGTGTGCATATATATATATATATATATATATGTAGCAATGTCTGCCACTCTCACAAACTTTCATCTCACAATTTCTTGCCTTTTTTCGCACTTTCTCTTCCATTTCTTCAGCTGTCTGTCTGCAAGAAGGCATGTTTAATCTATCGTATGTCCATATGGGTCATAACTAGGGTACAGATGTCTACCATCCTGTTTAACCATCAATTATGAGCTGTCAGTCAGAGGGCAACCGAGGCAGTGTAATGGTTCATTCAACCAAAATCACTCTGACTGATGAGTTGAATAATATGACGCTGCCAATCACCCAAAAACTGTTCACTTTTAGACTAATGAAACATGATGGAAGTTTTTGATGGACCGATTTTCTTGGCTTTGCCTTGTGTTTTCATTAGAACATGTCTTTAGGCTGCGGCGTGCCTTTAAGAGGCAGCGCTGGTCTTAATAAAGGCCTGTGGTGTGGTGTGTGTCTGTCTCACTGGGTTGCGTTGATTGGCTCTTTTGAAACACGGTTGTAATTTAGGGATTTCCTGTGAGGACTGCAGACAAGGTTTTGGGGGACGGCAGCAGTTGATAAGGCATTACCGTTGCTATTAGCAGACAAAGAGATTTAATCAAAGGAACAAGGGCTTCATTCTCAATCTCTGATTACTAGGCTTCTCAAACCCCCCTCTTTCCCCTCATTGTTTTTTTCCTTCCCCTTGTCTTTTGTGTTTGTTTTCTGCCATCTCTCATTTTCATCTGTTTGAGTGATTTTGACTCGCAGCTCCCACAGACGGCAGACATACATCACAGGATAATCACAGAGCCAGAGAGGCTTTGTCAGAGAGGACAAGTTGTTGTGGGTGAATCTCACAAAACACGTCCATGTTTCACCCCAAAAGCAACAGAAAAAATACACTGTAAAAATGATATGATCAGTAAGTCATGGCAAGTTATTTAACTCATCAAAATAAGTTGAGTGACTTCAGCTTTTTTGTATAAGTTATATGACATTCAAATTGATTTTTTAAGTCTCTTTAATGTAATTTAAGTTCAAATGACTTGTACAACCAAGTTGATCATATTTAAAATAAATGTAATGCAATAAGGATTTTTTTTTACAGTGAATGCAAAAGATATATTTTGACTAAGAAAATTAAGACTATTTGCATTGTAAAAAAGTCTGATAATTTTTTTATATGTTTTTGAAAGAAATCTCTTATGCTATCCAAGGCTGCATTTATTTGATTAAACTACTGTAAAAACAGTAATATTGTGAAATAGTTTTACAATTTAAAATAACTGTTGTTTTTTAATATATTTAAAAATGTAATTTATTCCTGTGATGCAAATCTGAATATTCAGCATCATTACTCCAGTCTTCAGTGTCACAAGATACTTCAGAAATCATTCTAATATGCTGATTTGCTGCTCAAGAAAACATGTATTATTATTATTATTAATGTTGAAAACAGTTGTAGTGCTTAATGTTTTTGTGGAAACCGTGATACATTTTATCAGGATTCTTTGATGAATAGAAAGTTCAAAAGATCAGCATTTATTTAAAATAGAAATATTCTGTAAAAGTATCAGTTTTTAATTTTTTACTGTCACAATTTAATGCATCCTTGCTGAATAAAAGTAATAATTTCTTTAAAAAAAAAAAAAAAAAAATTATGAACCCCACAATTTTGAACATTAGTGTTAATATATGTCTAATTGACTATGACATATAATTAGAAATTAAAAGAATAAAATATCAAATAATAAAAATATATAGGCTACTATAAAATATATTTTAAGAAAATACAATTAGAAAATGTTGTTTCGTATTGCATTAATGATAAGATTTTTTGCATTACATTTATAAGAATTGAAGGGGGAATGCATTTAATTATCATGAAAATAATGTTACAGTGCACAAAATCTTAATGGTCCATTAACAGGCGTTTTCTTCTTCAAACAAGGTCTTTTGGTTTCCGGGTGAAACATGAAATGGACATATTAATATGTTTCACCCTTATACAACTCCATGTTTTATGATTAGACTCCAAATAACTTGTGCATAACTTGAGTTGAGTGTATGTCTGTGTGTGTGTTTGTGTACTGTATGTGTGAGATGTTTCTTCACAGAAGGTTAATGTAATCATGTAGCTGGAGGGCTTTCCATAAGAGTAAAATCTTTACGCTTGTTGGACATTTGTGACAGACAAATATGTTCTGCTTCATTAGATTGAGACAATGAAAGAAGCCCTGTCCTTTTTGTCTCTTTCACCCTCTTACCCTTTTTTCTTCACTTCTCCTTTATCTGCCCTACTCTTTTACTTACCCACATATTTCTGTCATTCGTTTACCATTTCATGCTCTTCTGTTCTATTTCCTGTCCTTTCAGCTTCCCACTTCCTTCTCCTCCTCCTCCTCCTCCTCCTCCTCCTCTTCCTCCTTGTTTCCTCTTTTTGAGGTCGAGTTACTAATTTATCACAGCATGTTCCTCTGTTATAATATGGTGTGACTACTTGCAGAGTTTTCGAAGCCAGATTTTCAATCCAAGGCTCTTAGCGAAACAACAGTAGCAGTTTGGCTATGGAAAACAGTTTCTTTCTACCTTGATGTTTATTGGGCCGCGGGAGTTCTCCTTGGAGACCCTTTGTTGAATTAGGTGGAATCGCTGCTGTGTGTGTCCTTAATTGGGTCTTGTATTGTGTGCTCCGTAGAGTTTGTCTCTGGGCAGTGCGCTAACTCTCGGCTAAAGTAGAGTGCTAATTGAGGCTTGTTAAATTTAACCGTTCTGTTGCCTCCCAGTAGGAAGCAGGTCAGGCATGATGCAGACAAAATGTGGATTAATATGCAAGTGTGCACTTGAGCTTGTGCAACGTCAGCCGTCCTTTAAAATGTTCTAAAGTAACACATTTACAGTTGCTAATGCATTTGTGCTGTGTCTGCAATCAAAAATGTGTGTGAAATGTGTGTGTGTGTGTGTGTGTGTTGTCTTTATTTATAATTTCTATTGTCTTTATTCATTAAGGCCAGACTCTATGCAAGTACTCAAATGCAGGTGCTGCTGGCTTTGGAAAGCATTTCATGCATTGCTGAAATTTCTCAATGTTTGTATTGAAAGTATTCTCAGGTCAAATACTGACATGGCTGCACAACTTTGAGGAGAATCTTGCTGATCAAGTTAAAGTTAGCTGAACTGTTGCTATTCTTATACCAAGCTACCATAATAATAGCATAATCTGATTTAATGGCACATTTGAAGGAAACTATCACTCTATGAGTACTGAGGTTTGTTCCCTGCTGGAAAATAAAACCCCATCTTGAACCAGCATAAGATGGTTTGCTGGATAGATAGATCTCGACACAGGCACGCACACACCAAGCTGGCGCTATCACTTTTATTGTTTTCCTCTCCATTTAGACATCCCCTCAAGCTCAAACTGATCTTTGGGAGGAAAAAACGTCCCACAACACACACACTCATGCACACAAGTGCATATACCCCTCACAAACTTCAGCATGTGAATGCTGCAATATCAGCTGCCCTGAAGGAGCCTGAGGAATAGAATTGAATTCCTCCATACACATACACACACACACACACACATTCCTCATATCAGTGGAAGATATGAAGTGTGTTCTGACTACTTTGAATATTAGACTGGAATGCAGCCTTGTCGTAAACACACATACACCATCTCCTGCATGTGTGAGAACATAAAGCTTTTAAATGACTCCAACCTCTATGTGAACTTGACGTCTACTGGTATCAATTAAATATCATGTTCTTTTCCCAGAAACACCCGTGCATGATCCCAGGGTCAGTCGGGGTCACATTCGTCCCCCAAAACAGGATGCATCACCCCCCAAAATGTCTCAAATGTTTCTTAGACATGAACAAGCTTTGTGCTAAAAATAAGAGTAGCGAATGGATCATTTCACATGAGCTGGAACAGGCCTGTCATAGAGCATTACACACACTCACACACACATTTTAACTCATCTTTCTCTCTCAATAGTCTATTCATGCCATTCTGGGGGTGTGTGATGGTGCGCCTGGGTGTTAGGGAGGAAATGTCTATGCTTTCTGCTGGTGGCCTTGGATTGGAGTTGCTTAATTCCACTGGCTCAGTGCATGTGTGTTGTTTGTGTGTGTGTGTATGTGTGTGTGTGTGTGGCCACCTCCTCTGTGCTCTCGTGGGTTTGCTCTGTTATATTATAATCCTCATAAATATTTATGCTCACAGAAAGATTCAGTAGCAAACACTTATTAGCCTATACGCAGAATGAAATAGGTCAGCACGCACACGCACGCTCTTACATACATATGCACGTGAACATAAACTTCAAACAGATCTGGTGCACTGGGACAGCAAGTCTCTCTCCCCCTCTCTCTGTTTCACAGCTCTATTTCTCTTTTTTGTACTTCTGTCACATGGTACTGAAGATGCCACAGGTTCTTTTGTGTGTTTGGGTGAGAAAGAAAAGAAGAGGAAGAATTTGGGAATGATATAGAGCTATGTATTGTGGCATGCTTTCGTTTAGCACAAAAATTTCAACTCAGTTTGGGAAACAAGCAACATGTTTTCAGTATTGCACTTGAAATGAAAGTTTAAGAGTAATTGTACAGCACTGGAAAAAGCATAACATGAATAAAATACGAATAAGAATGCAAATCTTAAAAATAGTGTTAAACTAACTAACCATTTATTTGTCAATGTAATGTGATAGATAGATAGATAGATAGATAGATAGATACTTAAAGTTTCATACATTTTTAAAATAAATTCCATATTAATTTATTGATTTTACATTATCAACAATAAGGAAATTGTAGTTACCATGGCAATACTTTAAGAACTTTTGTGAATCACAAAGGCTACACACAAAGATGAACTAACACATTTCTATGGTGTTAAATGCAGCCTTGGTGAGCAAGAAACTTAAGCAAATATGTAATTAATTGTGATTCATTTCATTATTTAATCAGCATATCATATAACTAATTCAGTAAAATTGCAATCAACCCTGGTTAGCACAAGACTAGTGTTTTAGCATCAGGCCGTCACTTAAATCCAAAGTAGAGTAGCGCTTGTTGTTTGTCATTTCTCCGTTCACAAATGCAGACATGGTTTTATGTTTACGCGGCACGGTGCATTTTATGTTAACGCTTTTCAGAATGATGAGCTTTGTAAAAATTGATGCGTTTCAGAAAGGCAGGACATAGAGGAGAAACAATAATGTACAGTATGTGGAAAATAATGTGTTTTTTAACCTTTAACCACATAAACACATTTCATTACACCAAATACACAAAATAATGTTCTTTTTTAGCAACGTCATATGCCCCCTTTAAGTGTTTCTTTTACATCTAAATAGAGTGTAATTGTGTGAAAGTACATGGTCGACTCATCTGTGTGATTAATATAGTTTCTGTCTTTTGTGTGTCTAAGTGTGTGTATAGTGTAAAATCACTGAATACCACAGCTTTTCCCAGGGTTCCACAAAATAGACTGCTTACACACACACACACACACACACAAGTTTGAGAACTACCTCCATTTCTAAATATTTGATCCTCTTCCTCCACACAATAGCCGCTCACACACATTCACACATTTAAATGACAGCAGATGACATTCTCACCACTCAGGAAAGCAGCAGCCGGTGACTCATAAAGTCAAAAGAATCAGGGAACGCACATTCTGAACATTCCAATAGAACACAGCAGGAAACACAGGATGCTGCATATTTCACAATTTAACATCATGCTGCTTTATTGTTGGACAACTTGCTTTCTGTTTTTATGTCCTTATTTCCTTCAGAGAAAAAACACATGAATTTTTAAGCGCAACTTTCCCAATGTCACATGATTTTATTTTATTTTATGTTAATATTTTATTTTATTTTATTTTGGGATGGGGAACATTCATACCCTAGCAACATGCAACGTTTGTTTGTGCAAACTATACTTGTTTTCTCATTTTCAAAAATCTTGGTATGCTTTTTGGCAACATTTCCCAGAAAAACCACATGGATTTGACATAATTTTACACAAAACCCTGATTTTTGTGGTTCACATGTGCGCTCAATGTTTCACATGAGATAATTTCAGACCTCAAATGCAATCATTTCCATTAAACAAAAACCCATCAATTAAATACAACTTAATGTGAATTTCATGTATTTTTCAAAGGATCTGTTTTTCACATTCACATTGAACAGAATTAAAGGAAAAGCATCTGCATTTTGTTACAGATCATTAAACATTCAGTTGAAGCTATTGAGACGGTTCTTAGGAATTCTGTTTCTCTCTCTCCTGCATGCATGCTCCTCCATGAATACTTTCACATTTATGCTTTACAATAGTACTATCACACTCTGCATCGGGTTTATTGTGCACAAATCAATATGCACTGAGCCGCATAATGGCAGGACAGTAGCGTGAATGAGTTATTGTAGTTGTCCTGGTTCTATAGCCCTGTATTTGGCCTTCAGTACCACAGCAGCATGAACACAAATAGAAACGCATGTGCTTCTGTGCTTATTCATTAGACTCCAGCTGTCACTGACTGTAAGTGAATAAGGTTTAGTGTCATTACACTCTCCGTAATCATATGATTTTACTATTGTAAAAGCCAACAACTGCATTTCTCTGCCTGCACCATAGAAATGTGTTAGATCATCTTTGTGTGTAGCCTTTGTGATTCACAAAAATTCTTAAAGTATTGCCATGGTAACTATAATTTCCTTATTGTTGATAATGTAAAATCAATAAATTAATATGGAATAAATTTTTTTTAAATGTATGAAACTTTAAGTATCTATCTATCTATCTATCTATCTATCTTACATGGGTGTCTAATACCAAGTCATGTCAATTTTGTTGTTTACTGTATTCTTTTTTTTTAATACTTGCATGGCATTTGAGCTGAAACTATGGTCACCATGATAAATCTTTTATTGATCATGGTAAATCCAATATTGATGTGTGCAACTTTGATCATACAGTATGCCACGCCAGCATCAATATTAAAATTCCATAAATCTCTCCTAAGACTTGAAGAGTTTTTAATCAAGATCAGATGCCATTCACCTTCTCTCAAGATCAGACGCCTTTAACTATTGACCAAAGCTTTCTGTTGAATTGCAGAAAGAAAAATGTGCTGTGTTCAAATAAGGGGCCATGTAAATCACTGTATCTGGTGTTTAGGCTGAGTGCATGAGTTACCCATTAGCAAAAATCAAAAGAAGGATTAAAAAAAACAAAAAAAAGTATTTACAGCATTGTTGAAAGGGGTGTGCCATATCATACCGTCCACGATAATACCGGTATAAATTTTTACATGATAAAAAAGTGTCATATCACGATATCAATGATATAGCGACGCAATGACATATGGCACATTTACATTCCTCAGCGCGCACAACAACAACACTACAAACCCAATAGGTGTGTTCGACTTGAAGCAGCGCTGCGCAGACTGATCGGTGTATGACATCTTTAGCAAAGCAACGCGGAGAGCCGCTTCTGAAACGTGCCGCGGCGTGGCTGGTGTAAACACAAGCATTGACTAGAGTGGCCGCGATCAGTTCATCGGAGCCGTAATGCGAACGAACACACAGCTGCTGCTGCCACCTTATGACAATAGATTTAGACTTTGAATTAGGTAGTCTGTCATTGATGACAGTAGCTCATTGGAAAAGGATAGAAAATGCCCTTTATTTTGTTTGCACTAATAAATGCTGCTGCCTGCCAACTGCAATCACCAATAAAACGTTGTTCCATATTTTTTTTATATCGTCATAAATATCGTTATCACAAATATTCTTGAAATATCGTGATATAATTTTGAGGCTATATCGCCCACCCCTAATTGTTGACATATTTAATATGGCATTTAAACAAAATACTTAAATAGTGAACAATCTGTATGTTATATTATCATAAATACAGCACTGGAAGTATGTATTGACATCCCTGTTAGTATAAATCAGGCCATATAAGCCTAATATGGTGAACTTGGTCAGTCAAGTCATCACCAATTAATTAACTTAATTTAAAATAACTTATATGTGTCAAAAAACATAAAAAATATTCATTAATTCATTCATCTAAAATAACACTGCTTTTTTTTTTATAAAATGTTAATTTATTGTATTATTTATATCACTATTACTATTGCTCATACTTAGGGTTAGTGATTTGAATAACCCCCTAAATAGTTGTTTGTTTGCGATCTAGGAGGGATTTGGCAGGTAAATGTTTATCAGGTAGTCTGTAGTTTAGGGACAGGATCTGAATTGGGTAATTGGTGCCCTGAGAACATTGGCACAAACGGCATGTCCCACTCCAAAACTCTGGAATCTGGTTTTTATGGAAAAACAAGTTTTCAACTCCCATGAGTAGCGCTGTCTGCTGTTCTGCCACACTGGGAAAGCTGAGACACACATATCGGGTATCTCTTCAGTCGCCCGGGGCCAATGAACCTGAGCAGGATCCGTCCTGTGGGGAGGGACAAGTGTCCTTCACTCTTCCCTAGATGGGCGTCTCAGAGCATCATGCGAGCTTAAAACCCCTCGATGACCTGGTCTGGGACTGTTGCTTTAAAACAAACAAACAAGTAGGGGAAAGGGAGAGAGAAAGAGGGAGAGGTCGACCGAGAAAGAGAGAGAGGGACCAATAGTGCTCTATTTGTGGGAATGTTTGTGCTGGGCGAACCAAGAGCTGTTATTCTGGGAATTTGTCCTTCAGTGGAGGGAGAGAGACCAGTGAGACCGAATTCATTTCGAAGACGAGATCTGAGTCACACAGAAGTCTCCCATGGGGCATTTCTGAGGATTTAAGGAAGAAGGGATGAGAAAATGAAAGAGGAGAACGCAGAAAGGAGAGCAGCATTACCTGGGGACGTCTTCTCCCACACACACCTGTGCTGAGAGGGGATTATTTGAACACACACCTGTGTACCTGTGTGTTTGTCAGTTATGGAGGCGATGCTTATGAGTCTGGGAGATAGTATGTGTGTGAGGCACAGTGCATTATGGGATGTGACCTCGGCTGCCCTAAGAAGATTGAGGCACACACATATCAGAGCTCCTGACATCCTGGTCCGTGCCGTCTACCAGGTATGAACAGGTCACTTTCAGTCAATCATTTGTAAGTGATAACCACCTCCTTAAGAAACTAAACAATACAATTTATTCTTATTTATTTTAATATTTTTTAATATCTTAATATTTATTATATCCGTTGGTATGCAGTTGTTAAAGCGTTCTGATTTGTTAGTAAGTTGCTAGAGTTTTCTGGGTGGTTGCTTACTATAAAAAAGTCTGTGGTGTTACCATGGTACTTTGGTATTTACTGTAATACTGATATTAATAAATATACAACTATCAGATACATTTACTACCATGGTACATATTTAAAAAAACATGGTATTGCCATGGTACTTTTTGATACTTTTCGCTAGTAAAAAAAAAACAAAAAAAAACTAAATACTGTTTGATTTTTGATATTTTGTTCATGTATCGTGGTAATACCATGGTGTTTTTGAAGTACCGTGCTTTATCATATAAATGCAATGGTACATGATTTTCACTACCATGGTAAAAAGTACCATAGTATTACCATTTCATACCACTACTTTACCATGGTATTTGAAGTAGCATATAAATTGCATTGTACATGAATGTTATAATCATTCAGTACCATAGTAAACAGTGTATGCATGGTACTGTGGGAACCAATGTTATTTTAGTATTTTTAATATACTATTATAGTATTTATTAATATTTTGAATTGTCTTTTATTTTTAGATTTTCTGTTTTCTTTTTAATTTTTAAGTTTTGTCATCTGCTTTTGTCTTTTTTATTAGTTTTTTATATTCTTATTTAGCTTTAATTGTTTTATTTCCATTTTATTTTTATTTTTAATAATGTTTAGTAAGTTTTAGTACTTACATTTTTTCAGTTAGATGCCAAAGCAACATTTCTAATTTAGTTTTTTTTTTTCATCTAATACTTATATTTTACGGTGAAAGGAACAGGTTAATGCCATTTTACTTGCAGAACTTGCAATTTCTGAATACAATGTGGTCACATTCGTGCGGAACTAGCTGACAAGATGTTAGGGTGTTGTAGGTAGTTAGCAGGCCGTTGGTATGCAGTTGTTAAAGCGTTCTGATTTGTTAGTAAGTTGCTAGAGTTTTCTGGGTGGTTGCTTACTATAAAAAAGTCTGTGGTGTTACCATGGTACTTTGGTATTTACTGTAATACTGATATTAATAAATATACAACTATCAGATACATTTACTACCATGGTACATATTTAAAAAAACATGGTATTGCCATGGTACTTTTTGATACTTTTCGCTAGTAAAAAAAAAACAAAAAAAAACTAAATACTGTTTGATTTTTGATATTTTGTTCATGTATCGTGGTAATACCATGGTGTTTTTGAAGTACCGTGCTTTATCATATAAATGCAATGGTACATGATTTTCACTACCATGGTAAAAAGTACCATAGTATTACCATTTCATACCACTACTTTACCATGGTATTTGAAGTAGCATATAAATTGCATTGTACATGAATGTTATAATCATTCAGTACCATAGTAAACAGTGTATGCATGGTACTGTGGGAACCAATGTTATTTTAGTATTTTTAATATACTATTATAGTATTTATTAATATTTTGAATTGTCTTTTATTTTTAGATTTTCTGTTTTCTTTTTAATTTTTAAGTTTTGTCATGTGCTTTTGTCTTTTTTATTAGTTTTTTATATTCTTATTTAGCTTTAATTGTTTTATTTCCATTTTAGTTTTATTTTTAATAATGTTTAGTAAGTTTTAGTACTTACATTTTTTCAGTTAGATGCCAAAGCAACATTTCTAATTTAGTTTTTTTTTTTCATCTAATACTTATATTTTATTTTATTTCATCTTATTTCAGATAGCTTTAGTTAACAATAACAGCACTGATGGGAGCCACAGCATGTTACTTCTTTGCAAGGGATGTTGTGCTGAGAACCATGGGAAATGTCCATGCAGGAATTTCCTTTTTCTTAGATTGAGTCTCTATGTGTATGTGTGTGTGTGTGTGTGTGTGTGTTTCAGCGTAACCATGTTCAGCAGTCTTTCCTGCAGTGTTTTCCTCCCTCTTATTAAACGACATGGTTTGAATTTGAGGTAAAAAAAACATTTTCTCCTGTTTGATGGCAAAGTGCCACCCCTGCAGCTGCTGATGAATGGACTCTTCCACTTCAAACTATTCTTCTCAGTCCGTTTCTCCCTTCTGTCCACAATACGTCAGTTTGTTTCCCAGCTGCAGAGCAGGTAAATGGGTCTTGCTGCTCCAGGATCTTTCCTGTTTCACTGTGATATCAGAGAGGGAAAATTTAAGAGCCTTCTGGAGCTGTTCGGCCTTGTCTCATTCCAAACTGCAATGCTCTAAACATCACATCAGATGCAACCAAACACACACGCTGATACACCACAGCTGTATTTATTCACAATGGTATTTTCCCAAAACATAATGTGTGTTAATCTCTTTGCACATTCTTCGGTGGTGATTTCAGGGCTTCTTTTGGAAGTGGTGTTATCATGCTGATCAGAGTGTGTTTATGTGTGTGTCGGAGCTGCTGACGGTGTGATTGAGTGCCTTATAATTTCAGACGTTTAGGCTGCAGATGCTATTTGTGAGCGTGTGGGAGCGTGCAACTCCAAGAAAAGCGTAACTGTTTGTTATGATTCAAAAATGCAAATAGGCAAGGCAGATGCTGAAAATGGATCTAACCAAAAGGTGATGAAATGAATATGCAAGTTGAACAGGTTTCCCAGAGAGGAGGTTTATTGCTCTTTCATGCCTCAGGAGATTTACAGGAGTTCTCAATTATGTTTCATTTAAAGTAGCAGCTTAAAATCTCTATAAATCCGTAAGAGAAATAAAAAAGACTCAAACGAGACAATTGACATACAGTAGGAGTATAGAGTTATGAAACGAATGAGGACAGCATTACTCAGATCATTTGAGCTTGAAAGAATATGTAAGAAATTCGTAAGAGTATTTTGAGATCTTTGAATTTGGTTGCAGATCTCTTTCTGGACCTCTAATGCTGTAGGTGGTTGCCAGTGTGTTGCTATGCAGTTGATAAGGTGTTTTGAGTGGTTGCCAGGGTGTTGCTATGCATTTGATAATGTGTTTTGATTGGCTGCTAGGATGTTGCTTTGCAGTCAATACAGTGTTTTTAGTGGTTGCCAGAGCATTGCTATGAAGTTGATAAAGTGTTTTGATTGGTTACTTTACAGTTGATACGGTGTTTTGACTGGTTGCTAGGATGTTGCCATGCAATTGATAATGTGTTTTGAGTGGTTGCCAGGGTGTTGCTATGCACTTGATAATGTGTTTCGATTGGTTGCTAGGGCGTTGCTATGCAGGTGAAATTGTGTTTTGATTGGCTGCTAGGATGTTGCTTTGCAGTCGATACAGTGTTTTTAGTGGTTGCCAGAGCATTGCTATGAAGTTGATAAGGTGTTTTGATTGGTTGCTGTACAGTTGATAAGGTGTTTTGGCTGGTTACCAAGGTGTTGCTATGCTCGGCTTGAGCCCCACTGGGGCCCCACTGCTTATATAGGCTTTTGGTTGGTTTCCAGGTTGCTATGCAGTTGCTAAAGCTTTTTCTTTCATGTGGGTAAGAAAAATTTATTACATGCTGCGTGTGAATATGCTTTGCTATCAAACATACCGGAATATAAACTGATGTAGTTGACATTGAGAGGAAGTTTAATCCAAGCATGTGATTTTTCCATGAATAGTCAGATTTCATGAGTCATATAGCGGTATAGCATAAATATTGATTAATAGAAATAGCCTCCTCTCTCTCACTGTAATTCAATCATGCCTTAATGACTTAGTGAAGTGACACAGATTACTTTGGGCTCAATCCATCAGTTCTCTAATCCCTGTGTGTGTGTGTAATCTAGTGGGATTACAGTAAAATGCTTGTGATTAGTGTGTATTACCCAAAAGGCCGGGCCACACACATACTGAGATGAGGGAATCCTTAGATTTGCTGGGTTGGACACAGATATGAGAGTATGAGTTGGCTGATGTTTTGCGTTCTATGCAATATGATTATGTATGTATTCTCTTCGGCATGATGGTGATGTGGATAAAAATCTCTATGCCATTTTATGGCAGTTGATAATATGTGAACGGAACATAAAATGAGACTCTTTATTTTCACATTAATTAAAATGCATGCTATTTTCATGTTAATTAAGTTGCATTTTAAAAGTGCATGGTATGTTTTTCATTATCGCTGATGACTTTCAGAAATATAGCTCTATGAATACCTCTGAATGGCATCATAATTTATGAGAAGTTTGTTTAGCTTATTGTTGAAAGCTTATTTTAATCATAAGGAATGTGGATTCTAATTTGGGAAATGAAAAGGAAAATAAAAGTGTGTACATGCGCGCACACACACACACACACACATAGATATATAGATATACTGTAGATATAGATATAGATATGTAGAGGAAAGAAGTCTCTTATGCTCACCAAGGCAGCATTTATTTGATCATAAATACAGCAAAAACAGGAATATTGTGAAATATTATTACAATTTAAAATAACTGTTTACTATTTTAATATATTTTAAAATGTAATTTATTCCTGTGAATTTTCAGCATCATTACTCCAGTGTTCAGTGTCACATGATCCTTCAGAAATCATTCTAATATGCTGATTTACTGCTTAACAAACATTTCTGATCATGTTGTTAATGTTAAACAGTTGTGCTTAGTATTTTTGTAAAACCGTGATACATTTTTTACATCAATACATCAGTTTAATGTGTCCTTGCTGTACAAAAATACAAATTTTTAAGAGAGGAATATTAGATCACACAGCTGACCTTTGACCCACAGAATAGTCCTGTTTTGTTGGTGGGCGAGAGGGAAGGAGATTCTTAATTAACTTTCTGTTGAAATTATGAAGACTTTGGCTGACCTTTGCCATGAGCCTTGACAAGCTGTCGTATTCAGAGATGAAAACTGGCATATTCCAGAAAATTGCCCTAATTACAGTTAGAAACTCCCACATCATCCTCTGTGACCTATGACCTGATTCAACACATCATTAGGCTGTTTTAATATTTCATGCAAACACACTCTCACCCTGCTCAAGCCTAAACCGAAGACACTTAGCCTGTGTGTCAATAATTCACATCTCTAACGTAATAAATAAGTCAGTAAAGAAGTTACACGTGAATGACATCAGTATAAATAGCGTTATTGCAATGTGTGTGTGTTTGCGCGGTTCTATACAGTATTTTTTTAAACAAAGACTGTGAAAGAACGTCGTATTCCATTTGCTGTGTTGTCATAATCTCATATTATGAGATCATATAATGAGATTATATAATATGAAAGGGATGTTCAAAATCACAGTTTATATTAATTTGTCACGCTGAAAATGTAAGATCAAGTTGAGCGTGTTGCATCGTGGGATACTTTATCCAGCACAGTGTGATCTAGTTCTATACTGCATATTTGGCAAATATAGTAGACCATCAGGGGATTGCAGACAGAAATCTTGCATACTGTGCACAATATACATGCATACTGCTCACTGCAGTGTGGTTATGTTTGGCTATGATTATACTATGTTTTAGTATGTTTCAAAACATAACCATAATATGACTTTAATGCACAGAAAACAAGTAATATTAATCTATGATATATGTAGTCTAAAGCAGGATCTCTTGGCTCTGAGGAATTCCAGATCTGACTTACGCAGCTTCCAGGAAGGCTTTCTAGACATGACAGGTGTGCTGAGATGAGATTTGATTTAGTGCCAGTCAGGAATTGAGAGATAAATGCACCTGGACCCATGTTCTGTTACTATGGTGATACATGTGACTAATGGTGACATCAGTGCGTCAAGAGGAGGCTGAAATGCTGATTTATTAGTATTTGAGTTGTAAACAAGGATTGAAAAGAGGGGTGTGTGTGTGTGTGTGTGTGTGCATATTCCAGAAAATTGCCCTAATTACAGTTAGAAACTCCCACATCATCCTCTGTGACCTATGACCTGATTCAACACATCATTAGGCTGTTTTAATATTTCATGCAAACACACTCTCACCCTGCTCAAGCCTAAACCGAAGACACTTAGCCTGTGTGTCAATAATTCACATCTCTAACGTAATAAATAAGTCAGTAAAGAAGTTACACGTGAATGACATCAGTATAAATAGCGTTATTGCAATGTGTGTGTGTTTGCGCGGTTCTATACAGTATTTTTTTAAACAAAGACTGTGAAAGAACGTCGTATTCCATTTGCTGTGTTGTCATAATCTCATATTATGAGATCATATAATGAGATTATATAATATGAAAGGGATGTTCAAAATCACAGTTTATATTAATTTGTCACGCTGAAAATGTAAGATCAAGTTGAGCGTGTTGCATCGTGGGATACTTTATCCAGCACAGTGTGATCTAGTTCTATACTGCATATTTGGCAAATATAGTAGACCATCAGGGGATTGCAGACAGAAATCTTGCATACTGTGCACAATATACATGCATACTGCTCACTGCAGTGTGGTTATGTTTGGCTATGATTATACTATGTTTTAGTATGTTTCAAAACATAACCATAGTATGACTTTAATGCACAGAAAACAAGTAATATTAATCTATGATATATGTAGTCTAAAGCAGGATCTCTTGGCTCTGAGGAATTCCAGATCTGATTTACGCAGCTTCCAGGAAGGCTTTCTAGACATGACAGGTGTGCTGAGATGAGATTTGATTTAGTGCCAGTCAGGAATTGAGAGATAAATGCACCTGGACCCATGTTCTGTTACTATGGTGATACATGTGACTAATGGTGACATCAGTGCGTCAAGAGGAGGCTGAAATGCTGATTTATTAGTATTTGAGTTGTAAACAAGGATTGAAAAGAGGGGTGTGTGTGTGTGTGTGTGTGTTTAAACAGCCAGACGTTTTGGCAGGATACCCAAGGCAAATTTGCATATCTAGTCTTGATAAGATACACACAGTCTAAAGGCCTGTTCACACCAAGGACGATAACTATAAAGATAACGATAAACATAAAGTTCTCAATATTAAAGAACTGCAGAGTCCACACCACAGCTATAACGATAAAGGCACAGAGAAACAATATCGTCGGAATCACTTTCAGAATGATTTTTCCCAGCTGATGAACAATAAAATCATTGACACCCAATCAGAATCAATCTTGCTATAACGAGCTCAAGAATTTAAAGAGTGTGCGCTTAGAATAAACAGACGATATCTTCCGCTGGTGTGGACGCTAATATAGTTATATTTATAGTTATCGTTCTTGGTGTTCTTGGTGGAAGGTTTTAGCAAACTTTCACTTCTGCAGCATGGTCTGGTTCTCTTCTGCTACTGTATGAAGTTAGCACTTTTATTTATCCAATTAATTCCTGACCGATTAAAAAATGCGCTGCAAACAGCAGTTCGCATTGATTAATTGTGTGTGAGAGAGAGTGTTGCTTCTTCCTGTTTGAGCAAAGTGATATGAAGGGAAGTCAAGGGCAGCTGTCCCGCACATTTCCTTTCTTTCTGTTTGATATTCTGTGTATTGGTTAGACTGTGTGATGGGTCATGAAGTTCATCATGTCTGCAGTGCCTGCAAAACACAGCCAATCAGAGATTCAGCCAATCAGGGCTCAGTTCTCACACCTGACCTGAACATACTCACAGCTTTGGTGAGAAACCATTGAGATGGGCATTTATGCAGCGGCCTGGTCAAAGTGATTGATTTACACTTGTTTAATTATAAATGAGTGAGTGACAGTGGGAGAGAAACAGATATGTGGAAACTGCCCACTTAGTCTACTCTGACAGTGACACACAATCATATACTTGTGACTGTATGTGTGAGAAATTCACTTTTAAATTGATAACGCTTTTGTTGAGGGAGGTTATTTTTGGGTAACATATTATCTCCATTCCATATTTCATATAAGCATAGAATTAGAAAGCAACATATTGGTAGCATATCGGCTAATGGAAGATATTTTTTTTATTATTTAAATATTGTCTGGAAGAGGATATTTAATTGTTCATGTTCATTTACCCATTTTTTATATTTAGACCACATTTGCTGTCATCTAAAATAAAAATGGTAACAATGATAAATGTCATCTGTAACAAATCTCAAAATGAATATCCATTTTTCATGCTGTACATTAAAGTTCATTTGGCATGTTAAAGTTTTTATTAATATTTTGAATTAGCTTTTATTTTTGTTTTAAAGTTTTAATAATTTTGTTATATGCATTTGTCATTTTTATTAATTGGGTTTTTGACCATTTCTATTTAGCTCTATTTTTTTCAGTTTTAGTTTTAGTAATGTTAGTACTTAAACTTATCTAGTTAGTTGCCAAGGCAGGTTTTTTTTCCATGTTTTTTTTTACACATCTCACATTTAAATAGTATTTAAATTATTATCATTTCAGATTTAT
The DNA here is from genome assembly GCF_001515625.1 of Sinocyclocheilus rhinocerous. NCBI lineage: Eukaryota > Metazoa > Chordata > Actinopteri > Cypriniformes > Cyprinidae > Sinocyclocheilus > Sinocyclocheilus rhinocerous. The sequence goes on from NW_015656312.1 coordinate 164,784, forward strand.
TTCAGTTACCAAAAATTATTTTGTAGTTTTAGTTAACAATAACAACACTGGTACATTATAGTATTGTGATGCCTAAATTTACGTTTAGAATTTAAAACAATTGATTAATGTTTTATTTTTTATTTATTTAGACAAAATAGCATAGAATTTTAATATCGACCATTTGTCAGGCTATGACATGAAAATATTTATCATACTGGCTAAAAAATGTAATTCTGGTGCATCCACAAAATTATTATTATTTTTTTATCTTTATACTTTGCAGTAATGAAAGGATACATTATTGTCATTGTTACCAGTTATATTGTCAAACTGAGGTATAAAGGCAGCATAATGTTTCTATTTTTGCAATGGACTGTCTAAATAGGCAGTTCAGTAGGTGTTAGAAAGAAGAAATAGAGTGTCTTGGGTGGAATAAAAACATTTGTCAGTGCAGAGTGTTGTGTGTGTGTGTGTGTGTTTATCTGGGGTCCATTATATCCAAGAACAACTGAAGTCCATACACAGATCAATTTCAGTTTAATAAACTGCAGATGTGTGTGTGGCCCAGAATGCTCCTTCACTCACTCTTTTATCAACAAACTCCAAATTGCTCTCGTTTCTCCAGAATCCCAAGAATGCTTGACCAACTAAAGATGTTCACTCGTACAAAAATAGCCAACGGTGCGGCATGAAAGCATTTCTCTAAAACACAGCATGAGAAAACAGCTCAACGACTCTGAGAGTGACTGATGGAAATAGAGAGAGCATTTTTTTTCAATTATGTTTCAAGGAATAGTTCATCCAAAATGTTAAACTATGTCATTGTTTACTCACTCTCATTTCAATCACGCTCCAAAAACAAATAAAAAGCACTATGCAAGTGTCCTAAAAGTAGTTTGCACTTCATAAAAAGTAGAATTAGATGAGGAACAGACTAAATTCACAGATTATTTACCAAAAATCTCCCACTCCGCTGCACTTCATATAATGTTTTTGGTCATGCTTGGACTTTGAAAGCATCTGTAACTGTTAATATGGAAAAGAGCATCATGATCTTTCTGTCTAACATCTCCTTTTGAATGCCACAGACTAGGCTTGCCGCGATAGACGGTGCTGACGGTGATACCGGTGTTAAGCCGCAACAGCGGTTACGTCACTTGCCCACCGTGGCACCGACCCCCACCGTCGTTTTGATTTTTTATAGAAGTAAAAATCATTTAGTTCAGTAAAAGAACAGACACTACAATTAAAAACTGAACGCGGCGCTTTTAAGCTATTTAAAAGCGAAGGAAAGCGAGGAAAAGAGGGACAATTCAAATGAACTAAAAACGAACAATTGCTTTACGCCGAATTGCCGCTATTTGAAAGTGAAAGTAAAATGCGCACGCCGCTTTTACAAGCTATTTAAAAGCGAAGGAAAGCTAGGAAAAGAGGGAACGCCCCCGCCCCCACGGTGATACCGGTATTACCGGTGTTGTCACACGTCGATTAACCGGTGGGAAAATTTCCTCACCATCACAACCCTACCACAGACAATAATAGAATAACATGAGGGTGAAATGATACAGAATTTTTGGAGTGAACTATTCCTTTAAGACCTCTCCTAGATAAGGTTTCCTCTTCAATGGATCATCATTCCCCGGAGAGCTCTTTATTAAACACACACAAACTTACTTGGCCTGTGAAGATGAGTGTACAGAGTGGCCGTATATGGTGAGAGCAGTGATGTGGTCTGTGGTCAAAGTGTGTAAGAGGCTGGAGGAGGAACAGACTCCATTGCTGTAAGTGATGCTGTAAGCTCTCTCTGTCTTGTGATGTGTGTGAGGGGGTCGTTTCTGCTGCTCTACTGACTCATATACTCACTGAGGTTTATGTTCTGGTCCCACACGTACTTTCACACTGTCAGAGATAGGATTCTGCTGACATGCGCACAGTGAAAGACACACATATGAGAGGAGATCTCATTTATTGATTTACACAGTTCCTGAGTCAGCAATCTGTTCAGGTTACGCACAGACTCACACACTTTTTCTGTCCTTTATGACTGGTGACAATTATAGCACACTTTTCTGAAAGCTTTTGCTTCATTGAGCATAACACACAGAGGTTTTTTTTTTTTTTTTGGCTCAGCTACGTTCTGCATGATAAATCATAACTCTAGCTTATATGTTCGTGTTCGCCTAGCATAAAATGGGTTGTTTTTTTCCACCATTTTTTCTCATTTTAGCTTTCTATTTAGTCCTTCAGTGTGACAATGTAATATTTAAAAATATTCCAAGAATTAACACATAATATGAGGCCAGAAAATAACAAGAATTAAAAAGGCAATGTTGAAATTGGTTTTAGATGTTGATTTTAAGCAATCCTGAATGAAACACTGTTTTTAATTAATCAATTGAGTGAATGATTAATTGAATAACTGAATCAGCATTTCAAACAAATTGATTCAGTGAATGATTCATTGAATCACTCATGCAGATTAATTGAATCACTCATAATTCAGTCACTTATAAAAACAATCATTTGATTATTTTCTGAATGAATCAGTGTATTTGAATAAATCATTTGAGTGAATGATTTATTGAATCACTCAGAGACAGCCATTTTATTTATTCCTGAATAAATTAGCATTTTCGAACATTAATTATTGAGTGAGTGGTTAATCGACTAATAGAGCTTTGTTTGTAAATGAATCAATGTTTGTGAATTGGTTGAGTCAGTGATTCATTGAGTCACTCAAAAACAGTCCCTTGATCAGTTCCTAAATGATTCAGCATTTTTAAACAAATCGGTTGAGTCAATGATTCATTGAATCATTCATAAACACAGTCACTTGATTTGTGTCTGAATGAATCTGTGTTTTTGATTTAATTATTCAGTGACGTTTTTCAAAGACTTTTCACTTATTGCCACCTACTGACGGAGTGATGTAACATACAGAAAGAATCACTTTAAAATCCTTGCCAGGAAATAACTAGTAGCCTAAAAAGCATGTCACACTGCCATCACTACTGTGTGAATATCTATAGCACTAAATACTGTAACAATTTTCTTATTGGATTCATACTTACCAAGTACATATTTGCCTAGATACAATTTCTTTCTAAGCATCTCTTTCTCTTTCGTACACATTCACAGCAGGGTCGGTTTCTGTTTGCCAGAGATGGATTTGCATTCAGTAGTTCAACCTTCAATCAATATTTAAAAAGGCATGAGAACAGAATGACTCAGCTTTTAACACAGAAACCTTTACAATCACATAAAAAACCATGGAAAACTTCAAATGAAACTGTAGATGAATATGTTCCAGTAAGTTCCAGTAGATTCAAGTGTTGTTTATCTAGTCTTGTTTATCTTATTTATTTGTCCCATGTGTTTCCAATGTATACGGTGGGATGTATTTGTGTGTGTGGGTGTATTAGTAGGCTAGAAGCTTTAGATGTTTAGGTTGTGTGTGTGTAGTATACAGCCCAGATGGGAGTAAAGCTATGCAGTGAAATTTCAGCAGGAGAGATCTCACACACGTTTGAAGTGCTCGCATGTGGGTGTGTGTTGCTTTTTTTCCATGGATTTAACTGGAAACACATTTTCTTCTCTCATAACACACACATGCACTGACATGAGGCACAAAAAGAGTCATTCCCAGTCTCTTTGTGCATATGGCCCCCTTTTCTGTACTGACTTCTATATGTAGAGAAGTTACAGGTCTCTTTAGACCATTCATTCTCACATACATCTGAGAGCAGTTATGATGATCCTCAGTAGTCCAATAGTATACACACCTGTACAGACACAGGTGCTTTGGTGTCCATCCCAATGTTGTTGGATAACTCTTTTATGGTGCACAATTACACCTTTAATCCCTTTAAAGATCTGAAACTCTTTTATGACCCACGGCTAATACAACCACGACTTTCCCATAAGGAAAATACCATACATTTCTGCTGTTAACCTCACTCACACCTGGATCCGTGAAGATTCTGCGTATAGAATTACACAAATTCAGTATCAACACAAGCACACACTCACCCAGGGCTCATTGCAGAGACTGTAGGCGATGTTTGATGTGATTTAAAGGAGGTTTGTAACCACTAAGATTATTCATTAAAAAAAAACTCCACCCACAGCCAACATCCTACACCCTAAAAACGGAACCCCACCAAAGCCCTGTGGCTCGTCCACCCCCAGCCCCTGAGCTGGAGATGATGAGAACATGGCACATGAAAGAGTCTACGGTTTGGTGTGGTTTGGTGTTTGCTGTTTTTGTGTTTATCATCCCAGCAGATTTTATGACTGCAGCATGAAACAGACAGCAAAAAGAGATTCACTGTAGTCCATTCGTAAGAATATAGACTCTGAATGAAAACACACTCTGTCTCTGTTGTTTTAAAGTCATATGATTTTCCTTCTTCCATGTATTGAAAACATAGATTGAGCCATGAAGATTTGAAAAGAAAAAAAAAAAGTAAAAGTATATGATGAATTCTATATAGATAGATACAGTAGATAGATAGATAGCGAGAGAGAGATTTATAGCCTGTATTTACTACAGTATATGCGTTTGTTGTATATGAAACTGCAGTTTAAAGTCATCATAATTTCTCTTTGTGAGTTCCATGGAAAAAAGTAGGCTAACCCATTTATGATTAGAACAACGTGAGGGTGAGAAAATGGTGAGCAAATTTTCATTTATGGATGAACTGTCCCTTTAATAATTTTTTTAAGGTCCTCTGAAGTTTGACTGACTATAATGTCCTATAATCCTATATGCACTATAATTCAAAAGTTTAGAGTCTGTCAAATGTTTTAACGTTTTTGAAAATCTCTTATGCTCTTGATCTCTTATGCTTTTGATCAAAAATACAGAAAAAAACAGTATTCTTTTGAAAAATTATTACAATTTAAAATAAATTTTTCTATTTGAACATATTTTGAACTGAATTTTCTGCATCATTACTCCAGTCTTCAGTGCTACATGATTCTTCAGAAATCATTCTAATATGCTGATTTGCTGCTCAAGAAACATTTCTAATTATTTTTACAGTTAAAAAGGCTTCACTCTTTGCTGAATAAAAGTACCCCAAATTTTTGAAAGGTAGTGTATATGTTGCTTTTTTCTAGATGAAAATGAAAGTCTGTGTGTGAATGTGGGCAGCAAGGACAAGGGATGAACTCCATCTAGATTCAATTATAGGTCAGCTCTGTTTAAATCTAGTTCCAACATTACTGGCCACATACAGCCGCAACCGCACTACACATGTATACATACACACAAATAGCATTCAATCCTTCATCCATCCAATTTGGTTTATGTCAGCCATACAACCTGTCCTCATGTCTGCAGAAGGAGAAGGGTAACCTTTGTGACCGCCTTCCGAAAAATAACAAACCCCTCAAAATCTACACACATACACCCTGCTTTGTCTCTGAGCCTGAGGCAGTGAGACAGAAATAACCAAACTCCGAGACTCCTAACCAGAACCACATTTCCTTTATTGAGAAAGCCAGAGAAGGCAAGAGAAGTCGGTTTCCCATATTTTTATACGTTTTAAAGGAAATTTCAGTCTTTCATTTTCACAGAGAACATCGCAATCTCTTCCTCTTGTACTCTTCTGGCCACTTTAGACACAAAAGATGGTACGCATTAAACAAATTGTGTGCTTTGGTCTGGCAGACATGGGTGGGATTGGTCTTTCAGAAGTTTATTTTAGAACTTCTCTCTCCCCAATCACAGTCATGTGAGCCTGGACATTCTCATTTATTCTGAAACGCCCCCACAGTATCAAGGGTTTCCTTTCGTACAAATGTTCCCCTCCATCCACACACAGAAATACACACACTCTCCCTGTTTTAAACAACGGGCTCTTGTGACACTGTTCGGACCTGTGCCCAGAGGAAGGAGCCAATAAATGAAGTTAAAATATGTATTAGAGAGCGCAGAGAGATCATGAGGGACTGTTTCAATTGGACAGTGTTGTTTTTCCGCTGTGGCTGAGTGTCCAAAATCAGCAGCGATACGAACAGCCGGGATGTTGTGGTTCTCAGTCACCTTGCGCACCTCCATAATGTTCCCCAAAAAACCTTTCTGTGAACAGTTCTTAAAATAACCATTATTTTTTTAGTGTGAAGGACATTTTAATATTCTAAAGAACCATGAAGGTTCCATGAATGTTATAGATTCTTAATGGACCAATCGATGATTGCATTATATTGCACAATATTGCATATTGATTCCCCAAAGAACCTTCCAGTGAACATTTCCTAAGAACCATCATTTTTTTGTGAGTGTGTAAAGAAGCTTTTAATAATCTAAAGAACAAGTTTTGACTATAAAAAACCTTTTGTGCAATGGAAAGGTACCATGGGTGTTAAATGTTCTTGGAAAGATCAATGCCAATAAAGAGCTTTTTTAAGTGTGCATAATGATTCAAATCAGAGATGATTGATTGGACTGTCATCAGATCCAACAAATATATTGAGATTCATTTGATCTCAGATGCTTGAGTTTGTTTATTGATGGTGTTATCACCAGCAGTCGGATGATAATGAAATGTAAGCCTGCAGCCTAATTGCATTATGTTTGGAGTGTTTTTCAATTACTTTTCAAACGTCTTCCCATGAGTATGCGTAAGAGAGTGATGAAGAGAGATGGAAAATTCTGACCCTCAGTGCAGTCTTTCTCTCCATCGTTCAAGTACATTTTAAAGCAAGGCTGAAAATCGTTTAACCAACGGCTGTGGAAATGATTCTGTGCTGTATCATATTTTATCATGGCCCAGTGCAGAGAGATGCAACGTTTACAGCATTGCTTTTAAAAACCTAAGGGCTTTTCACACTATAAAACTTTCCATGGTTCTTTTTAAACCCCAGGTTAAGTCCGTTTTTAATCCTGGGTTAAACGGAGTTACAGATAACCAATCAAAAACTAAACAATGCTTACCTCAATTACTGATGTGCATAATGCACTCACAAAACATAAATATTAATGCACTTGCATAGTTTTACATGTAAACTTTTACATGTTGTGTTTAGTTTATGAGTGAAGGAAAATCTAAAAATGTCAAATGACGACAGAAAATGTTGCCTTCTATTATTTTGTCTTTGCTTTTGTACTGTTTCTAAAGGCACAAGACAACCAGAACGAATTAATTGCACAACATTTCCACAGATGGACAAGCTGCATTACATTAAGATAGGGATAAAAAATATCTCTGATTTTAAAAAAGTAAAAACGTAAATTCTTTGTGTAATTCTTTGTCATGGCCTGAGAATGATAGAAATAGATTTTGTGAATCGTTATGCAGAATTTATGCATGCAGGCTATGGCCCTTAAAAGGAAAACACCTTCTAATTTTTGTAAAAGTTTTCTTGAGCCCTCTGTAATGTTGATTTTGCGGTGAAACGACCGTTAGACGTCTGTGTGAGTTCACACAAATCAGCTCTCTCTAACAGTCGGGTTCAGTTTGAAAGCATCTTTCAAACGTTTCTCTCTCCTTTTTCCCCTCTTTCGTTCACCCTGGCCAAACCAAACGGGAAGGGAAGTCTGAATTAGAAATGGAGGGGCGGAAGAAGTCAGGCAGAGGGAGAGAAAGAGTGCAACCCATTCCCAAATGTTTCTGCTGTGTTTCTACTGCAAATCCAGATGTGGATCTGTTAGTCATTGGTCAGTGAGTGTGCAGTTTCACAAGACCAAGGAGCTCACAATTTACATCCTACCTTCTTGTCCACTCTTTTAAAAGTTTTAATGTTTTTCCACAGTGCAGAAAATCCCTTACAGTCGTAGTGTCAGATGGTAATACTGCGGTACTTTGATATACCATACTGAAAAGTTACCATATTCATATACCATGGTATTTGCACTGTACCCCATGGAATTTCAATGAATATGATGGTACTGCTGGGTACATTTTCAAAACCAAACCAAAACAAAACATGACATTACCATAGTACCATGTCAAAAAATACAAATACAAATAAATACTATTTTAACCTCTACAAAAAGTGGCAGCAACATGAAAGTAAGGATATCAGGTAATATTGGGGAGATATCATGGAAATTCCAAAAGTACCATGCTACTACCAAGCTTTTCAGACATGATACTATTTTGAACATGTATCTCCATCTGATATTTAAATAGTAGCCTACTTAAAGGTAGTTCCAAGAAAACCATACATGTCTAAAAATATGGAAGTACTAGTAGGCTACTTTTAGTAGTGTAGTGGTAAATTTTTGGACAAATGCAGCACTTGAATATCCCTGGTGTAAACCAGTGAAACCACTTTTAATTTTAAGTTTTAGTTTGTGCTTTTGTCATTTTATTATTATTTTTTTTTATATTTATGTTTAGGTTTTATTTATTTTTCAGTTTTAGTAATTTTGGTAGCCTACTTATACAATTAGTTGTTTAAGTTTTTCCTCTAATATTTAGATTTTATTTTAATTCAGATTTATCTTCGTAAACTAAAATTAATCATAATATTTTAGTTTTGGTAACAATTACAACACTGGTGTAAAATGATGATGATGTCAGGCTGGAGTGAGTGTTTTACTCGATCACAGCCTCTCCGGTGTCACTGGGGGAAAGGCGGAGGAAGAGGAGCAGGCAGCAACAGCAGGAGGAGGAGGGTTGGGGTTTGCTGTGGAGGGACTGCTAGCCTAGTTCGTGTGTGTGTGAATAGTGTTGTGCGGAGCTGCTTGCTGGACGCGGGCCAGCGGTCCCTGTGAAGCAGCGCGTTGAGAGCGGAGAGGGATGGGATGCGCTGGCACTGCCGCTGTCAGTCCGCTCCGCTCCGCCTGTGCAGCTTCACCGGGGATCACAACAACGACATGGATGATGCTGACTGCGAGGATGATTTAGGCCGGCGTGTGAACGTTTTCTCTTCGGATTTAACTCATTTGGATTACTGTTGTTGTTGTTAGAGAACATTTATCTCTTAATTCGGTGAGGAATTCACATACGCGGGAGCATAAGCGATTTTCAACAAGGTAAGTTAACGTAAATCGCGCGCACGTCTCGCGCTTCCCGCTTCAGTCAGTCAGTGAGGGACGATGGAAGGATGGATGCGTTAAATCCGCGGCTTTATTCTGTTTTTTACTTAACTAAACAATTATGCACACATTTTACAGTCATACGGATTAAAACTCGAGATAGAGCACTGATTACTGACCATACACGGAGGATATCATCGTTAAAATCGGATATTAGGAGGTGAAGAGGGTCCTCAGAGTGTAAACTGTTCTGCAGCTAGCTTGCTAGCCACTAAGTTACACGTTACCTCAGAAACACCGAGGCATGTTATGTGAGAAATACTGCGTCGTTTTCTCATAATGTTGATGTGTTTTGACGAACATCATCCTTAAGGTGATTTTAGAAACTATTAATGTTGCTTTTTAAGGAGTTTGCTTACTAAACTTGCTAGCTCATTTGCTTTGCTTGGTCACAATTACTGCCCATTCAGACTCATTCATCCATTTTTCCAAGCCTGTTAACCTGTGTTGACAGCTGAAAATGATCAGATCTGCTGCGGATAGTGACAGGAACTTAAAAGGATTGCATGCATGTGACCATCACGGTCATGTCCTTAAAATCCTTGAACAATGCAGCTGTATTAGATTTACAGGAAATGTCCTATGACAGCCTCATTACATCAACATTTTTGGGATGTGTGTGTGTATATGCATAATATATTTTCTTTCTCTTAATTAAATGATTAAATGTGATCGTAATGCCTCTAATATTAAGATATGTTGATTTGGGCTGTCTCAAAAACTTCTCACTTCCACATAGATGTATTTCACTTTAGTAAATTTGGTTGCAATGTCCAATGAGATGTGAACTGCCTACCTAGACAGCATCATAGCTGCATTGACCCAAAAATGCTGTGTAGCTAGACAGCTCAGTAGAGCATTTTTCATTGTCACATTGACACATTTTTGGGCTTCATAGATGCATTCCAATGTTATATATGGTTGCAGTTTCCTATGATACACTCATAGAAAGGACTGTCTTAAAACCTAATGAGATGCCTACTTAAACAGCATTTTTGGACTTAGATGCGTTATCTGATTTAGTAGCAATGTCCTATGACATCCTCATAGGATGCAGAAGTATGCAGAGATGTGAGCTTTCAACCTAGACAACATTTTTGGCATCATAAATGCCCTCAAAATGCTGTCTCGATACCCAGCCCATTAGGTTTTGAGGCACAGCCTGGGATTGGGGTCTGTCTACAGACTAAACAAAGCAGACTGGGCTGTGTCTATCGAGGCAGCTGTGGTCCTGGCGGTTCAGGGTGACGGATGTCTTTTTTTTGTGTTGCTCAGCCTGTGATGTCTGCAGTGCAGGGCAGCAGTGTTAGCAGGCTGATGTACTCTAGCACACACGGTCAGGCATGAAAACAGACCTGTAGTCGCCTAAACTTTTATTGCGCTGGCACTGCCGCTGTCAGTCCGCTCCGCTCCGCCTGTGCAGCTTCACCGGGGATCACAACAACGACATGGATGATGCTGACTGCGAGGATGATTTAGGCCGGCGTGTGAACGTTTTCTCTTCGGATTTAACTCATTTGGATTACTGTTGTTGTTGTTAGAGAACATTTATTTCTTAATTCGGTGAGGAATTCACATACGCGGGAGCATAAGCGATTTTCAACAAGGTAAATTAACGTAAATCGCGCGCACGTCTCGCGCTTCCCGCTTCAGTCAGTCAGTGAGGGACGATGGAAGGGTGGATGCGTTAAATCCGCGGCTTTATTCTGTTTTTTACTTAACTAAACAATTATGCACACATTTTACAGTCATACGGATTAAAACTCGAGATAGAGCACTGATTACTGACCATACACGGAGGATATCATCGTTAAAATCGGATATTAGGAGGTGAAGAGGGTCCTCAGAGTGTAAACTGTTCTGCAGCTAGCTTGCTAGCCACTAAGTTACACGTTACCTCAGAAACACCGAGGCATGTTATGTGAGAAATACTGCGTCGTTTTCTCATAATGTTGATGTGTTTTGACGAACATCATCCTTAAGGTGATTTTAGAAACTATTAATGTTGCTTTTTAAGGAGTTTGCTTACTAAACTTGCTAGCTCATTTGCTTTGCTTGGTCACAATTACTGCCCATTCAGACTCATTCATCCATTTTTCCAAGCCTGTTAACCTGTGTTGACAGCTGAAAATGATCAGATCTGCTGCGGATAGTGACAGGAACTTAAAAGGATTGCATGCATGTGACCATCACGGTCATGTCCTTAAAATCCTTGAACAATGCAGCTGTATTAGATTTACAGGAAATGTCCTATGACAGCCTCATTACATCAACATTTTTGGGATGTGTGTGTGTATATGCATAATATATTTTCTTTCTCTTAATTAAATGATTAAATGTGATCGTAATGCCTCTAATATTAAGATATGTTGATTTGGGCTGTCTCAAAAACTTCTCACTTCCACATAGATGTATTTCACTTCAGTAAATTTGGTTGCAATGTCCTATGAGATGTGAACTGCCTACCTAGACAGCATCATAGCTGCATTGACCCAAAAATGCTGTGTAGCTAGACAGCTCAGTAGAGCATTTTTCATTGTCACATTGACACATTTTTGGGCTTCATAGATGCATTCCAATGTTATATATGGTTGCAGTTTCCTATGATACACTCATAGAAAGGACTGTCTTAAAACCTAATGAGATGCCTACTTAAACAGCATTTTTGGACTTAGATGCGTTATCTGATTTAGTAGCAATGTCCTATGACATCCTCATAGGATGCAGAAGTATGCAGAGATGTGAGCTTTCAACCTAGACAACATTTTTGGCATCATAAATGCCCTCAAAATGCTGTCTCGATACCCAGCCCATTAGGTTTTGAGGCACAGCCTGGGATTGGGGTCTGTCTACAGACTAAACAAAGCAGACTGGGCTGTGTCTATCGAGGCAGCTGTGGTCCTGGCGGTTCAGGGTGACGGATGTCTTTTTTTTGTGTTGCTCAGCCTGTGATGTCTGCAGTGCAGGGCAGCAGTGTTAGCAGGCTGATGTACTCTAGCACACACGGTCAGGCATGAAAACAGACCTGTAGTCGCCTAAACTTTTATCAATTGTCAGTCTGCACCATGAGACTTAATTCGTGCTTGAATTTGTGATGAACATTGATTTTTCTGGCTTTGTGGTGTCCATGTGCATGTGTGGTCAGTGTGGTGCACTGTCATTTTGTTGTCGTTGTGCATCAAGAGGGAATAATAGCTAAATGCCCCTTGCTGTGTGTACAGGGTTGTATGTGACGGTCTATCATCATGAGGACGTCAATCACCTCCAACCATGTTTAAAGGGGTCATATGATGCGATTTCAAGTTTTCCTTTCTCTTTAGAGTGTTGCTGTAATCGTCTCTTCTGCAGTGTGCATCAGAGTAACGGCACCTTATTATTTTTGGGGGGGAATCTAATTGCGATTCTTTTTAAATTAAAATTTTGATTGATTTATTTATTTAAAAAAAAAAAAAATGTTTTTTTGGAAAGCTCCAAGTTTGCTGTGCTTGGCTGTAGGGCTGCACAATGTGACTATAAAATAACAATAATTATTATTATTTTATCTTTGTTAATAATTATTATTTTTATGCTGATGATTATTAAATGTATTATTAAAGAAAAAAATAAATATTACTATTGTGATGTTCCACTGCAAAATAAAAAAATCAAGTATTTAAGAAAAATATTTTAATGTTAATAGTAATGCTTAATAATAATAATTTACAGTACAACTGTAAAATTACAATACTAATATTTATGGCTTTTTTCAATTTAATTTCAAACGTTAATTTCAAACCATCAAGCTGTTATTTTGACAGAAAAGCACAGGGAAGCCTTAAAGTTTCTCTTTTGCGGGCAAATATAAATGCTTCTAAAGTTGTCATTACAAGTTGGGGAAGATGGTTGGCAGATGTTATGTTCCCAAACGCGATCCAATCTCAGAGAAGATTCAGAGAGGAGTTTGTGTGGCAGCATTTACTGTGAACCGAACTGCTCTTGAGACACTGCAAACAACGGATCATGAGTTGTTTGTGTGTAAAAGATAAAAGTGCCACGCTTCACTCAGAAACATGCTGTGTATATACTTTAATTAAATTACACTAAGCCATATAATTGTGCAGCCATTCTTTTTTGTCTATAAAAGAATGACAATGATTTACAAAGATTACAGTGACTGAAATGTGTGTTATGTGATTTTAATGACATCACAGGTTCGTAGGGCATTGCGAGTGTAATGTGCCTCACTGGAGTTCAGCTGAGGAAGAAGTGACTCACCGTTCAGTGATTACAGGCGAGGCATTTTGTAACCCCACACCAGACACAGCATACAAACACACTACTGCAAACAAACCATTCTCACCACCTGATTGTTAGATGCTGGAATTGTGGTTGAGAGCTGTTTACCTCCCCCTCCAGATAGACCCCAGTAAGGAGTATTCTCATTCAGTGGAGCGGAGGTGTGACATCTTGAGCTTCAGGCTGTAAGGATGTGCTCCCATCACCAGCATGCTGTTTGCTTCATTCAAAGCCTCAGGTTTAATCTCCTATTGTGTGGTGGGAAGTGTTCCTTTAAAGCATGACTCAGACCTTAAGAGGTTTAATATTAGGGCTGTAGCTATCGATTGTTTTAGTAATCGAGTATTCTGCAGATTATTCTATCGATTAATCGAGTAATCGGATAAGTAATTTTTCTTTATTAAAGAGCAATACTAAATATACAAGATATAATAAGATAGATCTCTTAAAATAAACAACTAATTTGTTTTCTTTTTAGAAAAATTAATATTTTTATTTATAATACCTAAAAAATGCATTTATCTCGTGCAACTTAACTTTCAAGTTTCAGCCTAACTAAAGCTCAAGCATGACATAAGCAGGGACATCATAACTAGCCAACATATTGATTTACGGTCTTCAATATGTCCAGCGCTTTTTTTTTAAAGTCTGGTCCCTGTTTTTATACAGTCTATCGGCAAAACCGATACATCGGTCGACCTCTAGTAGTTACAGTAAATGGACTAAACGAAGCCTCTGATTTTTTTTATTCGAGTTACTCGAGGTATTCGAGGAATCGTTTCAGCCCTATTTAATATGGGGATATAACCAAACTGCAGTGCTTTCAGGCTACCGCAAGTTCGGTAATAAAGTTTAACCTTTAAGATTGGAAAGTCAGCCCAATATCACCCACCACAAACTTTGGCTTCTGGGTTCTGCATCTTTTGCTTGTTGTGAACAGGCCCACATGGAATCTGTGCCCTCAAAAAGCTTCACAGATCTCCGCAGAATTGGAACAACCATCATTCACAGTTCTACACTTCCCACCACACTGTTTGTTTATGTAATGTTTTGGCTAATTTGAATATGCTTTCAGCTGCCAAAAAGAGTGTTTTACTTTGTTTAAATCCATTCCATAGGATTCTGCAGGTTTAAAAAAAAATCTAGTTTTGAGTGTTTAATTAGGATAATATGTCTACAAGGATATTGTACTTTGGGGAAGGATTGAGTAAGACTATTTATAAATTTTTTATAATCGATCACATTTTTTAAAAAGTTTAGTTTTTTGTGTTTATGATATATATTTACAAGGATACTGAACAATGAGGAATGTTTACGTGAGAGTTTATTCATTTTTTATTATTATTTGTTTATTGTTTTTAATAGGTTAAATGTTGAGTAGGTGTTGGCTGGGAAAGTTTAATTTTTTAGTCCAGTTTGATTTATAAGGTTGCCCAAATGAATAATCAGCAAAAAAAAAATATTTTATTGTTATTATAATTTATTGTCTTGCATTACTAGGCTGGTTTCTGTTTCTTAGGGGTTGTTTATATAATGCTTTAAAGGGGATCAGTTTGGTTTTTGGGCAACTAGTAGATTAGTGAGCTGTCATTACCCATCCCCAAACTGGAGTATATATATATATGGTTTTATTGATGCTGCAGTGGTTTGGATCAATTATGCTACCCTTTTTTTCTCATAAATGAATATCATAAAAGTTAGATGAGCTGACCTAATTGGGTCATGTGCAGCTCAAGGGAAGGAATTAGACATTTAAAAAAAAAAACCCTCATCATTAAAGGCTGGACCACATTCAGGTAAGCCCGTTCATATTGATTTAGGTTTGTCTTTATTATATGGAAATGTGATCTCACTCAGTGGTTGAGGGATAAGAATACAGATGTTGCTTGAGGGCATGTTATTCTGAAGACAGGATACCAGCTTTTATGAGATAGAGTTGGAGTTAGATTCAGTGTTAGCACGACCAAGTGAAATTCATCAAGTCAAGTCCCCCCTGTAAAAACATTTTCACAGGTCAATAACGAACTCACACCAGTCTGTTCAGACACACACACACACACACAATTAATCATGTGGTCTGTCACATGCTTGTGCATTTGAGGTTGTGTAGCTCCACTCAGGAACAAGGCAGAGGAGAAGGGGAAGAAAGGATGTGTTTCTAGTCCTGTGACTCCCCTCCTCCAGTCTTTTCCCCCCACATGTGCGTGGAGGAAATGTGAGCCATGCTGCTTTTATCAGCCTCATTGTTTGTGTTCCTCAGGGACGGCGCTTCCTGATGGCAGCCAGAACGCTCCACATGTTCCCATTCTGATGTCCTTACACCACCACGCTGAAAAGCTCAAGAAATGTCTTGTGTTTTTTTCTTTTTTCCATTTTCCTTTTAACTTGGCCTACATATAAAGGTAGAGGGGGTGGATGAGAGCGTGAAAGCATGGAGGAATAGAAAAAGAGCGCAATATAGCACACTAGAGAGAGTGAGTCAGTGCAATACTGCTTTCTGACTCGTACAGGATGTATAAACAGGAACCGGACGGAAAGTCCACTGATGGATGTGAACTACCGCCACTGTTAGTATCACATTCACAGACTCTTAAAATCCCTCGAAACATTTTTTTCTTTAAGAGAAAATAAACAAAAAATGAAAAGCTCTCTTGAAGGGAAAAGAACAATGGAAGTATCAGGTTGCACTTTGGTTCTTTGTACTCGAGTTGTCAGACCAGCTCAATCCTAAAGGCAGTATAACTCACGTGATGACATGGCTGTTAGTCATACTCTGTTCTTCACAGATGTGTCTGTCCACCTGCTCGTACTGGGATGTTTACTATACGGCTTGGCACAGAAGCAGCGATCTTAAGTAAACACTCACAAAAATAGTCTGTGAGAGTGAATGGAAAGCTAGTGGGAGTGAGCAGTGATTTGAGATCTAACGATAGGAGCGTGCAGTCGATAGTAACTCCAAACATGTTTCATAGGTGGAATGCATCTGGACTACAAACGTCCAACTATGCCCTGTGGGAGGCCTTCTGAATGCACATACTAATTTTACCCTGGAGGAAAGTGTGTTGTTAGTGTGTTTGTTTTTCTTGCAGACTCCATTTAATATTAATTATGAGCAGTCCTCTCAGGCTTTGATAAAAAGAGACATTCCTCACCGTGGCAGATGGCAATCAAAGCACTAATCAGATTGTGTGCTGGTGCAGGTATCTATTTGACATGGCACAATCCCTCTTTCATCAATTAGCGCTGATTGAGGGGAGTTTTATATTAGGCCCTGTAAGCCCTGATCTCTAGGCGGTGATAAATTTTAAATAGAAGCTTATGTACGTGTATGCTTATGATGTATATACTATACAAAGTGATTTTATGTAGTTAACTGCAGTTTTGAGTATTTTTTTGAGTGAATATTTTGTCATCATTTAGTCAATGTTATACCAATCTATATGACTGGCTTCTGCAGAACACACACACACACACACAAAGATATTTGTGAAGAAAATTTTGACTGTTTTGTACATAAAATGAAAGTCATTGGGGTCTAGAACAGAATTTTGATTACAAAATTTTTCTTTATGTAAAAGCCACTTTTTTTTAATGTTTAACGGTACTTGTGGTATTAGCAGTTTCAGGTAAACCTGACCCTAAACAAGTAAAAACAAAATAAACTGTGGTTGGTTGCTTTTATATGTCATTCAAAAAATCTGCAAAGTGTTAAAATGACACTATTTTTAGATGGAAAGTAGTTGTCATTATCTAATTTCTGACCTCTGACCATAAAAGTCTGCAATTACTCTGTAAGTGAAATGACATGCTTTGTACCTGTTTATTATTTGTTTTATAATATTTGATTTCTAAATTTAGTACAAATTGGTGGTAGTCACGTTAAGTGTGTCTGCAGTTAATATATATTTTAACCAGAAGGAGTTAAATCAACATACTCTTAAAACATCAAAAAAAGATACTCACCATCAGCACTGAAGTGTGAGATAATTCACTTTAAAAGTGTGTGCGTGTGTGTGGGAGAGAATGAGATTGAATTCTGCTGCTTAACTGGGAATCGTGCTGCATGTGTGTAAGGAGAGTTTCTATTTTTGTCACCATGACCTAGTATTTACAGTTGATTTCACCCTGCTGTGAATGTGCTTTCACTAATCTCTTTCTCTCTCTCTCTCCCTCCACAACAGATGACGGAAGGGCGGAGATGTCAGGTCCATCTCCTGGATGACAGGAAATTGGAGCTCCTGGTACAGGTAAGACTAAATACTTTTTTATTTACAACAATTCAGACAATGGTACAGCATGACCAAAATGTGATATTGTAGGTTTTTAAGTGTATTGGTGAAAGAATTGATTCTGTTTGACTCACCAGCACAATGTCCAGTATTAGTGCAGAAATATTAAAGTTGAATAACTCGAAATATATAGGTGTGAAGTAGGGATGTCAATTTTCGATAATTTCCATGATCGATCGTCGTTTAAATTAACGATCAATTAATCGATTAATCGTTAACCTTAATATCGATCATCGATTAATCGTTGACATCCCTAGTGTGAAGTTTTGGTGCATGTTTTTGTCATAAAGGCCTCAGGTTTCCTCTTGGAAAGTCCTCTGAGACTTAATTAATGTCTTGTGGAAATAGGGGGCTCTTGATCGATCTGTGTGCATGTATGAGTTTAAATGTTTGCTCTGTGTGTGCAAATGTAATATGACTCCTTCTCCAATGCCCTTCTCCAATTTCACAGCCAAACAGACCCTGAGATCAGTTTGCCCTGACCTGAACTCTATCATATGTTTGTGCAAATGTCTCTCAAGTGTCTTTTAAACATCAGTACCACAATAGTCAATCTGGCAGGCTTAGGTTCCCGTAACGACACCAAACCAGCAGCCTCTCAAGTCACCCACCCAACCACGCATACAGCGGTCCCCTCCTGCACAAAACACTCCATAAATCCTACTATCAGAACACAAACATCTTCTCTCAGGATGAGTTCAGTTTCCATAACAACCCTGTCTTGTCTCCCATGCCCTATCAGCCCTCAGACCTCAATATAAACAGAAGTGTCTCCTCAGCACAGCTTTGTTTCCTCAACACTCACACTCATATGAACTTTCTCAGGAAATCTCTAATCATGAAGTAAACGCTGCCTGTGGCATCCTAGTCACTGAACACATGAAGAATAAAGTTTTATAATACTGTTCTATTCTCTTCTGTCTTGTTCTATTGTCATGTTATATTCTATATATTTTTCTAATTTATTATATTCTAATTTTCCATTCTTATTTTCTGTCTGTTCTATTGTTTTATTATTTATTTTCTTTTATAGTATTTATTAATATATTGAATTAGCTTTTATGATTGTATTTTCATTTTAATTTAAGTTTTAGTAATTTTATGTGCTTGTCATTTTTTTTTATATTTCTATATAGCTTAAATTTATTTTTGTTTGTTTTAGTTTTAGTGATTTTAGTACTTCAACTTATTTTATTTCAATTAGTTGCCAAGACAGTATCTCAAATAATTAAGTTTTTAATCTAATATTTATATTTTGTTTCAGCTTATTTCAATTCTTTGAATTTTTTATAACACTCATTTGGTTCTTTTATGTCCTATTATATTATATTTTGCTTTGTTTTCTTCTGATTACTTTGTTATATTTTCTTTTCTGTTTTATTGCTATCTTTATTATTCTTTAATATTCTGTTCTGACCTGCTCGATTCAGTTCTATTTGTCTTTCGCTCTTTCGTGCTCTCTCGCTCTCTCATGCCTGTCCGGTGCGGTTAGGTGACCTGATTCCTCTAGACTCCAATCCAGTTTAAACTCCATCATAGTTAGAGAAATGTAATTTCTGAGCCTCCTCCATCTCTCATTTTCCACACACTTTCTTTCTGTCCTCTAAAATGCTGGTTGAGTTGATTGTGGTTGCAGTTTTGATCTGATAAACAGAGAAATCTAGAAAGGAGAGGTGGTGAGAGACTCCTTAACAATCAGGTAAGAGGATGAGAGAGGAAAAGAATGGATTTACAGGAAGAGATAAAAAAAAAAAGAAGGGATAAGGCAGAGGGGTAGTGAGTGTGTTTCCTCACTCTCTCTACAGTTTATGATTTATTGAGCTGTTGCAGAAACACTTATTCCATAATCTTTATGCATTTGTCCTACTTTAGTCATGAGTACTTAGATATATGTTCTTTTAGCATTGGCTAAAAGATTTAGCCTGTTCTTTTTGCTTTCTGACTTCTCTTTTTCCTCCTTTCTCTCTTCCTCCATGTGGCCGGATGTTCTGGAGAAGGTTGTGTAGGTTAATTATGCCTTTGAGAATTCTGCTGTTATTCCAAGTTATTTTTTTCTGCATGTTGCATTGATCAGCTCTTCCTTCTTTCCCTTATTTTGATGTTAGGTTGATGTACCTAACAGGGTAATGCTACAGGATCTTCTGTGAATTTAAAGGTCCCATGGCATTAAAATTTCACTTTATGAGGTTTTTTAACATTAATATGAGTTCCCCTAGCCTGCCTATGGTCCCCCAGTGGCTAGAAATGGCGATAGGTGTAAACCGAGCCCTGGGTATCCTGCTTTGCCTTTGAGAAAATCTGGTATACTAGATTTTATGTTCTACTCACTTCCATTCATGTGCATTTGAAAGATCATGCACGCAAACATATGTGTTGAATTGTACATTTGGAGACATGCATAACTTGCTTGGCAAAAAGATGTTGGACCAAAAGGGATAACTAACTTCTTGATTAAAATGTAAACGGAGGAAACTCTAATTGTAGCAGTTTTGTATAGGCTTAATCTCTTTTTTAAGAAACTTAAATACAAACTTTAAGATGAGATGTTGTGGGGAAACAGGAGTAGATAGTATTTTTAAATTTACAGTAACTAACAAATAAAAAAGCCTTTTACAACCTTAAAATCCAGTGTGAACACCCTTTAAGATGTAAAACACTTTACATACAGTATGCAGTGGTGAAATCATTGTCTGTTTTGGTTGTACTGATGGGTCTCTTCTTTCTGTAGCCTCATTTATCTGCTTCCTCTTCCTCCTCACTTCTTCCTTGCCTCATTAGTGGCAATGTACCATTCTGAAGGTTATCATGGATGATCTTAAACTGTGTGACTGGCAATAATTTCGTGAATGATTTTATAGTCCCATTAGAGACTGAACATTGCTGCTGTCTCATCATTTGAGGGCTTATTTGCATACAGTGCTGTTGAAAACATCTAGTTTATATTGGCTTTAGTGGAGGTAAATTTTTGTGTTTCCTTTTTTATTTTCTGTTGGCAGTTAGTTTTGACATGACTTTGGTTTATAATAAGGTAGACAGTCTTACAATACAAGAGCTGTCAACAGTCTTGTTAGGATTTTTCCCCAAGTTGTATAATCTTGCTCTGTTTTGCAGCTGTCTAACTGCTCGTTAGCATCTCCCACCTGTCTCTCCACAGCAGGCTGTAATTTTGTGAGTGATGTGCGTTTAGCGTGTGTATTCGTCATTTTCCATGGTGAGTCAAAGCAGGTGCTGTTGGTTGGTGGTTCTCTTGTGTCCTAGCTCAGTCCTTCCTCTCAGCTGTAATTTACACTGTCTGTCAGGAGTTTGACAAGAGCATATTTGGTCTCTCTTGAAGAAGACAGACCTTTGAGTTTGAGGTAGGGGTGGGGGATATGGCAAAAATATCATATGATACCACAATTGTTTTTTTCAGGAAAATAATGATTCATGATTTTATCACGATTCTTTGTCATGTTGATTTTACTATTTTGCAAGTTGTCTGAGCAGTATAGCCAAACTAATTTCCCTATTTTAAAAACAAAGCCTTATAAGGTAACAAAATGGGCGAAAGTGGACGAAGGTAAAAATATTTGTCATTATTTTATCGTTGTTATTAAAAAATAAGAACAAAGATACACATTACAAATACACAGAATATACAAATAAAACAAACAGTGCTTTATTTTTCAGATACAGTAGGTGTATTTAGCAGTAGCAATCAAGAAATTGAATGAACTAATATAAAAATAAAACACTATATACACTAAACACTTCACTGTATAAATTATACATCGATTCTTATTAAAGCAACTGTATTAAAGTTCTTAAGTCAAGAGCAGTGAGTGATTTTTCTTTTTGTTTTTTTGTTTTATTAAAATTAAAGGGATAGTTCACCCAAAAATGACAATTCTGTCATCATTTACTGACTTTCAAGTTGTTTTAAACCTGAAGGAGTTGCTTTCTTCTGTTGAACATAAAAGTTATTTTGAAGAATGTGGGTAACGAAACAGTGACTTCTATAGTATTTTTTTTCAAGTCAATGGGACCAGCAACTTTTTGGTTACCCAAATTCTTCAAAATATCTTCTTTTGTGTTCAGCACATTGAGGAATGTTTAACCGGCAAGGCTTTAAAGCACATGCAAATGATGTACTTTTGTGACTGCGAATAAGTGCAGTGTCCCGTGAGTGTAACTGTACCGCTGAGTTAACATTTGATGTGAAAGTATGTCGCGTTGTACAGTATATATTGAGACGGAGGAGCCAGAACTGCAACTGATAGAATGTGCGCTGTAGCACAATACTACAATATTTCTTCAAAAGCAGATTGTGGAGACATTTTAATCGTCGACGATCCAAAATTGTGATATCGCACACCCTTAGTTTGAGGGGCCAGATGATACACTTAAACTAGTACAGGGTGGCCGCGGGTCCTTAAAAAGTCTTAAAATGTCTTAAATAAAGTTTTCCTAAAATAAGGCCTTAAAACGTCTTAAAATGTCTTAAATTCAGATTCAGTAGGTCTTAAATATTTTTGGTCACACAGCCCCCCCCAGGACTAATAGCCTGATTAAAACTTAAGTGACAAAATATAATCACGCATCAAAACGCGCGAATGATTCTTCTGATTGTATTACATTCAGCTTACACAGCGATTGATAATTGATAGTGTATTTCTATTATAAATGTCGCGCTGTTGAGGCTCGTGCTGCCTGTCTCTGTGAGAGACTTTCATGGAGAAATCAAATCAAATGAGCGTACGGCACACATAAAGAAACTCACAGAACAAACATACTGAGGTAAAAATTCAAAATGTTTAGTTTATTTATAGCATGATATAGTCAAGTAACATACCATGACAAGGGATCTATTTTGCTGAATATTTTCACGATTGCAAATGTTACATTGATTTTAGTTCAACAAACAAGTAGTAAAGTATATGAAGTTACTTAAATTTTTAGACACAGTTCACTGTTTTGTTCTATTTCACCAACGAAAATAGTTCCAAACAAAGATCAGAACAGAATTATTGCGCACATTCTCCAAGCAACACTGGCGTTTTTGTTACTGAATGATTCAGAGGTTTGAAGGAATCGGTTGAATGAATAAGTGACTTACCGCCACCTACTGTCGGTT
>NW_015656312.1:187672-198657 GCF_001515625.1 Sinocyclocheilus rhinocerous
AAAAAATATTGGCCTTTATAAAGGTAAATGACATCCTGTGGTAAATATTAAAAACATGCAGATTTAAGTGTGTAAAAGCTGACAGAAAACTGATGAAAATATTGCTTCAGAATAAATTGTTTACACCACCAAAAATCTCGGTGATGCGACACTTTTGTTTTGTGGGAATATTTTGTATGTTTTGTCTGCTGATATGAAAAACTCACTGTATATCGTAATAACACATAGAATTTTTGACAGCGATGATATTTTGTTTTCTTTTTACATTTAAACGCGTTAAATATTACATATACGTATGTAATATAATGTGTATTTCCATCACAGGCTTGGTCTTAAATTTCACATAAGGTGGTATTAAAAAGGTCTTAAAAAGTCTTAAATTTAAATTGTTCATATCTGTAGACACCCTGTAGTATAAGGTCTTAGTTTTAGACTTATTAGATATTGCTTAGATACCTTTTTTGGCCAAATTTCCATCAAAGCAATTACAGAATGTATTGCGATAAGCTTGGTGAAAAAATTCATCCAAGATGGCAGACGAAACGAAAGAAATGTTAGCTAAAATGTGAGAATTTTATAACCATGTAACACCAAAAAATCAATGAAGATTGTTCAATCTATTTGAAAATTGCCTATTTTACACACTATTTGTGTTTGCTGTGGTTTTTATGTTTATTAGGGCATCATTTGTGTGTTTGTGATGTATATATTGGGTGTTTCTAATCAACCACCTGTAAAGTGACATATCTAAAGGTAACTGCCTGTGTAGACAATGGGCAACAAGGCAGCTCACTTTGTTTTGGAACAGACCCATTGTTTCCCACAATTGCACTTCCTTCATAAATGTATTTACACTGGCTCTGTGTCAGATTAAAAATGTAAATGTAAAAAACATCTGTGTAAATGCACCTTCGTTATATAATTACATCTTCAGATTTGAATTCTGTTATTTTACAGTGTATAGGAGGCTTTAGAGAGAAGGACACTATCTAGTCTTCATTCTTGATCAGATCAACATGTGTTTTAACAGTGATAAATCCTGAACAAAAAACCCTAGCCTTGCTTTGTGCTGAAGTCATTCCGTATGATGAAAGCCGACTCATCTCTCTCATCTCTGATCTAGACCGGACAAGACCTGACGGCGTGTGTTCTTGTCATCGCTCTTCTGTCCTGATCAGTCACCCACTGTTTAATGATATTAAATCACAACAGTCCGGATATTCTTCCTCACAGTCACACGCGCTATCACATGCTCCTCCATGTGGAAACATATGTCTGTGATTTGAATCAACCTCAGTAAGTGTAATGGCAGAGAGGAGATGATAGGCATCCCACATTAAATCTGTTAAAACCATATAGCGCTCATATTGATGGCCCTTAACGCACACTAACAGGATATTAATACTTCTTTATCCTTCTTATCTACACATTTCAGAGACTCTAAACACATTATTATATCAGTAACTGTCATAATCAAGTGTAGAGGCTAATCAGAGAGAACGAGGTGGAAAGAGATAAAATATACTGCCATTCTTTAAGAAAATGGACACGGTTTGAGTTTTAGCCCTCTTTATTTTCTCAACTGCACAAACACACACACACATTCACCACCAAAAATTAGTCCAGATTGAAGATTGTGGTCATATTAAACCCACTTCCTCTTCTTACCGCAGACACACACTTACACATTCACTTTGGCTAATTGAGGAAGCAAGCTGTTTCACACCACGTTGCTTTGAATGATGAGATTAAATGTGCCAATTGATTGATGTGGTACAGAGTTGCAGGTCTCACCTGAAGAACCAGAGGCGAACAATCTCACAATATTTACTGTTTCATTTTTGATTAAGCACAATGTTAATGCCATAAAAGATAAAAGAATATCTAAAACAAGATGTCTTGCTGAAAGCTGGGTTTTTGAGATCAGACCTGAAGGGAGAGTGGTGAATCAGAGAGGACCATAATTGCAGTCTCAGTAGACGTTGAGGTTTTTTAAAACTGTATGATGATGATTTGCTTCTGACACAACAAATCTGTTCCAAAACCTAGTGGGTTGCCTCATTTTCTGCTCTCTACGTAGGAAACTACCTTCTAAGGTGGCATCCTTACTGAAATAGATGATTTGAGACACTCAAGACGGGAGGGTTTAGCATTAACAAATGTTATTTAGCTAACAACTCTAATGCAGGGTTTTTTCCAAACTGGGGTTCATGAACCCCTGGGAAAATCACACAGGAACTAACCCCTGCTTACTGTTGTGCTCTTATGCTCCAGATAACTCTAAAGTGTTATCTAGGTGGGTAGCTCACTAGGTTTTGCAACAACTAAGAACTACCTTAGTCCAAAGCTTAGCTAGAAGACGTATATTACAATTAAAAATTTCATACTACACAACATAAGTAATGATGATTTTGTTATTCTACAGGCTGTAATCTACCCCTAGTTCTTTTCTTTATTTTCTTTCTTTCTTTCTTTCTTTCTTTCCATAAGCTGAGGTTGTGGCAGTGATTGTACTTTTGCTCCAGATTTTGATGCTATTTTTAGGGTGTGTTGGTGGGTTGGCTCTATTATAAAGAATGATGTTGGTGTGTGTGTGTGTGTGTGTGTATTATGTGTGTTTTTATTTCAAAATGGTCTGTGTTGAAACTGAAACGGTAATTAAAGTGTTTTGAACACAGGCTCACGCACACAATGCATGTGTATATCGAGTACACATCTTGTTTAAATTAATTTGACTAGTTTGATCTTTCTCAGACTTTATTAACATATAATTTCATCAATAATAAGTGTGCACATAAATGCAGATAGACCTTATGAAAAACTATACAAAAAAACTGGCAGAGCCTTGTAAAAAAAAAATGTATGCATACACACCCCAAACATACACTACTGTTCAATTTTAGAACTGTTTTCAACATTAATAATAATAAGAAATGTTTCTTGAGCACCAAATCAGCATATTAGAATGATTTCTGATGGATCACGTGACACTGAAGACTTGAATAATGGCTGCTGAAAATGTAGCTTTAGCATCAGAGGAATAAATTACATTTTAAAATTAGGGCTGTGCGATATGGACAAAAATCACGATTTATTTGATCAATTTTGCGATTTTGATTTTAATCACGATTTTGACACACTTACAGTCATAAAAGCATTCAGTGTGAATTTGAAACATATTTCCAAAGGAAACCAATTAGAGCTTTATCAAAAAGCTGTAACATGTCTCTAGAACAAACATAAGGCAAAATAATCACTAAGTAAAGGTGTAACAAAATGTCTCTAGAACAGACATATGGCAAAACAAAAATTGGGTAATCAAACCATCAAAACAACAAAAAACCCAGACTAAAGTCTCTCAAATAACTACAATTAGAACAGTGGCAGAAATTAGCTGCTTTAAATGTTTAAAAGTTTTCTGCTATGAAAACCAGCATGTCCACCATTTCTGGTTTCAAGCATGAACGTTGGCATATCACCACATTCCCTCCTTTGCTAAACACCCTCTCAGATCATGGTGAGCTTGTAGCTGGAATGCACAAATATTTTTGTTCAAGCTTGCTCAATCTTGGGAAGTTAATTTAATGTAGTTTCCACCACAGAAGAGGATCTTCCTCACTGTCGATAGAGGGAGTAAGCAGGTAGCTGTTCACCTCAGAGGCAATGGCTTCTTCAAGTTGCAGAGATGCTGGCATGGCTGAGACAGTCATGAAAAAGCTTCCCAGACACTGCCTCAGATGTTGAAATAGATTTGTTGTGTTACCCTGTTTTGCCGCAAAGACAGATCGACAGGGCTTGCAAATTACCTGGCTCTGTGATAAATCATCTCTCCTGAATCCAAAGTACTCCCACACCGCTGATGTTGATTTTTTGGGGGGGCACCAAGTCCTTTTCCTGTCCTGAACTCATCTTCCCTGTTTCTGTATCCTACTATCTGTCGTTATGCCCGGTTCTGTTTTCGCGCTCCATTTAGGCGTGCTGCATTCTGATTGGTTCGGATAGCATACTGCGGGAGGTCGGGGGTGCAGAAAAAATCGTGCTATAAAACAATTTGGCAATCGTGCATGCTCAAATCGTGATTTTATTATGATTTCAATGAATCAATGTAGCCTTGGTGAGCATAAGAATCTTATTTCAAAAACATTAACACTAATATATTGTGAATAAGACATTGACGTCAAGGGAAGTTAAGGGAAGTTAAATGCTTTCTACTCATTAATGGTTGTGTGTGGATATATTGGTAGGATGGTAAGCTGTACAAAGATGTCCCAGGACACCAGTGATTTCAGCCAGTGACACATGGTTTACCACACACTAGCTCTGACACACACTTTACAATCACTTATACACAAAGGGAAAGCCCAAAGCTTGCAGAATCAGAGATATTGTGACTGGTGTCTCTCAGTGTTCCAGATTGTTCTGGGTGTTTGTCAGTGCTCTCTCTGTACGTCTTTGTATTATTAAAAATAATGATTAATCCTTCTTAAAAGCAAATATCTCGGTTGCATGAGCATATTTCCGATACTGTTTGTGCAGCAAATCAAGCTCTGTTCAAGATGCAACACACATTGACTGCAGACAGACAGAGTCGGCATGAAATTGCAGAGTCACTGCAGTGCATCAATACTCATCAGAATACAACGCTCACAGCCTGCCAACTCGCTGACCTTGTGTGTGTGTGTGTATCTGGGTGTTTTTGTCTGGGTGTGTGTACGTTCTAAACCAAAAGATCTCTTTTGTGATGAAACATGTTTTTTTTCTTTCTGTCTCTCTCAGCCCAAGCTAATGGCAAAGGATCTTCTAGACCTGGTGGCGTCCCATTTCAACCTGAAGGAGAAGGAATATTTTGGAATTTCTTATGTAGATGAGACGTACGTATACCCAAGACATCCTATTAAATATTACATCTGCCTGTAATCTATGAGAAAAGGTGTAATCATGAACAGTTCAGCTCTCTGACTGTGCCAGGACTGGATGAGTGAGCATGCTGTGATAATTCCACAGGGAGATGATTGGCTTCCCTCTTTCTCCCCTCTTCACTTTCTATGACAACCAGCTCTTCATTTAGTCCTACACAGTGTGACCTACTGCTGTGCGACATTTGTTAGATGTTTGTGTGATTTCTTTAAGGCACACACTCACTCACTCAAGAGAAGCGTCCCGTCTGTTCTCACTGCTGGTGTGCTTGGTGGAATGTGTTATTTGTGGTTTCCAAAGATTTTGAAATGTTGTCAGGTGACCTTTGATCCAACCCGCTGTACATCCTTCCCAACATGGGGTTGACAGTTTGCATTCGCCCTGGACAACATGCAAATGGACAAATGCATTTCTGTCTTCACTCATGTTCTCCAGAAAATCTCTACTTTTGGATTTATATTTACCTTTTAAAGATTATATATCTGTGTGCAATCGAATATCAATGCAATACTTTCCTGAGTGCTTTTTGTCATCACTGGCTAAATTATGCATGAAAATGCACATGCGATGACTTCTTGAACATAAAACAGCCCTCTTTTGGCTCATTTTCCACATGATGTTTTATGACGTTATGTGGCGCTATAAATGAGAAAATAAGATGTTGCAAGACATTTCCGGTTGCTGACAGATGTTCTCAGTCATTTCTCTTGGGCTATGTTTCAGGGGTCATTTCAGCTGGTTGCAGTTAGATCGTCGTGTTCTGGAACACGAGTTTCCTAAGAAATCTGGACCCATTGTGCTTTACTTCTGCGTTAGGTAAGTACAGCTGCAACAAAAACACAACAAAACGACAATAAACGTTTATATGTTTATAAATATATATAGATAGATAAATACATACATACAAACATACATATTTCTTATTTTATTTATTATTAATATGAATAGGGCTGGACAATAATTCAATATCAATATGTATCGCGATATAATTTTTTTCAATAACGGTGATATGATTTTTAAACACATTTCCGATATTTCGATATACATTACCAGTGTTTCCCATACATTGATTTATTTGTGGCATTTGACTTTGTTGAATAAACATGAGCACTGTGTGTTTCAAAATCAAAACGTGGCGCGGGTGTTTTATATGAATGTATCTCTGAAGGGAACCGACTGTCTTCAGAAAAGTTTCGATAGCATTTTCATTTGATCTGATAAAGTAGCGTTTATGAGCGGAGCTGCTTTGATTACAGCCGTTACCGGGGAAACCGATGTTTCTGCCGCTCTCAAAGCGCCTCCTGCTGGCAGACAATCAGTTTGCATTTTCAATAATAAGCCCGTCTCCAGCAGCATTTCCAGTTTTTGTTGTTGTTCAATTTCTTTGTTTGTTTTCTGCAGCGACTCCACTTTTCATACCCTATATATATATATATAATGTATAATAAATATTTATCTACAGAGAGAACAAAATATAAATGTCCATATTACTTCAGAAAATCCCAGCTGAATATTAAAAAAGAAAACACTTTAACACTTCCAGCATGAATTAGCGTCAACACTTCAATCAAAGTGTTTTCGTGTTGGGGGGGTTTGTGTATGTGTTTGTTTATGGTTTCAAATTAGCAGGGTCAGTAAGCCACAGCTCACTGGCAGTTACCGAAAACACAGCCAATCACAATCTACCGTTCCTCTCATTAACACCCCCAGCAATTTGAACACCATGCCAACAGCAAAGTGTTAATCAGACTGGGTTTGAATTGCAGAGCATGAGCAGATATCTGCTAGGAGGGTTGATTCGTTTAGATTTTAATGGCATCATCTTCAATATATTACCAATACAAAGAGCAGCCTTTATATTTATTGCTCTTGTGTGTTTTTATGACTCTGTCTGTGTGCAAGAGAGTTAAAGTGGGCACATTTGTGTGTTTCCTCACAGTATTTTACTGTGTAAGTCGCACTCAGCACACAGTCATACATCACCACGCTCGCTGTGGGTGGATGCTGGTTTATTGCTGTCAAGCTCAGCATTAAAATAGCCCAGCATTTCACCCATTTGTTGGGACACACGTGGATTGCTTTTCTCTCTTTCAGTCTATTCCACTTGCATCACTTTGCTTTTCTGGGTCACACACAGACACAAACACTTAAATGCATGCATACGCACACATCTATTTTGCTCTAATAGCTGCATGCGGAGTTGTATGTCTTTTGCTTGAGCTATTGCATGTCACAGGGTGGCGCGCGTGCGTTGGGCAGAACTCCGCGGAACTCCGCTGTGTACGTGATACAGAGAGCGGTCCTTAAAAAGTCTTAAAATGTCTTAAATAAAGTTTTCCTAAAATAAGGCCTTAAAAAGTCTTAAAATGTCTTAAATTCAGATTCAGTAGGTCTTAAAGGGGTCATATGATGCGATTTCATTTTTTCCTTTCTCTTTGGAGTGTTACAAGCTCTTGGTGCATAAAGAAGATCTGTAAATTTGCAAAGACTAAAGTCTCAAATCCAAAGAGATATTCTTTATAAAAGTTAAGAGTCAGCCACACCCCCCTAAAACGGCTCGTTCGAACACGCCCCCACAAATGTTACGCCCTTTACCATATTGTGATGCCCTGTCTGGCCGGTGTTCTGACAAATAATGCTACCTATCAGATTATGCTACCAACACTGTATTTATCCTACTGTAAGGGTAGGTTTAGGGTTGGTGTAGGTGTACATGTTAATAAAGCCTCACTTCAGTGTTTCCCCTAGGTTGACGCTTTTTTGGTGGGGGGGGGCTTTTTTCTGGACTCCTTTTTAATGGTTAAATTAAATTTTATTAATCAAAAAGCATGTCTAATTAATTAAAATCATGAAACTTAAACAATTTAACATAATTTTTTTACAAGTTTAACAAATATTACATGTTTAGGGCCCTATGAAATGTTTTATTTTTTCCAACCTTATGTTTTATTGTTACCAAATTCTGTTTTAGCATGTCTAATTACCTATTTGAAAGCATAAAAACAAGTTTCATTTAATCTTACAATAGCCTTATGATTTTTTGCTCAGAAATTCTGTGTTGTGTATTTACATTTTTTAAGGCATAAAACATTCATTTAATCTATCGTTTAAGTAATGAAAATTAAACAAATTAAATTTTTTGGGAAAATAAAGGTCATTTAATATAACAATTAAAACATTGAAGAAATATTGTATGATTATTCCTTAAAAATAAGGTTTTAATAATTTTAGTAGTAGTAGTAGCAGCCTGTTACATACATTCTACTCAACAATAGTTATACATTTCTGCCAATGCCTTCAAATTAAACCGAAGTTTTATTTTGACGGGTTGCTGTGAATACCTTTACATTCCTGTGTTTATATGATATGAGGATAGTTTTACTCAAATGAAACGGTCAAATGCTCATGAAGTGACTCTCAGAGAAGTTCTGGAGATGTTGTTCATGTATTTATGTCCTCATTTAGTGAGACGGCAGACGCTAAAATCACCTCAAGCGTCACGCGTGCTTCAGTACAAAACAAAACCGCACGTCTGCGCCATTCATTAACACAGAGACACGCAAAATTCATTTAAATATGAATCGTTTTGCAGACTAATATTTACAAATACTGGTGGGAGTGTGCTCACTTGTGTGCGCGCGTACGTGTGTGTGTGTGTGTGCGCGCGCGCGCGCGTGCGTGCGTTGGGCAGAACTCCGCTGAACTCCGCTGTGCATGATACAGAGAGCGCGACCGTAACGTAGAGACCGAAATGACATGCCGTCGTGTAAATAAGATAAAAAAACAAGGCTATTTAGTTTGCTTAATAAAAGAACAATGTATAGACCTGTTCTATCGGAAAGGTAATTTTAAATGACTTCTGTTGTGATCTGGCGCTATAGAGAAAATATCATTAAATAAAATTAACTTGACCTTCAAGGGGGGCGGGCCGCCCCCCTAATATAATGACAGGGGAAACACTAAACCTTATTAATATCATGCTAGAAGCTAAATCTGATAGGTAGCACTTTTCGCTATCGAATTATGCTACCATCTGTTTTAATGGGAGGTAGCAAAATCTGACAGGGTAACGTTAGCACAAATCGTCAGAACACCGGAGCGACGACACAAAAACATTAAAACCCATTATAAACGAGGCATTTGTTGCTTCCAGTGGGGACATAATTACGGATTATAATGACATACTGTCTTTTTATGCGTTGCTTTGCAGTGCGCCACGTAAACATAAAACCATGTCTGCATTTGTGATCGGAGAAATGACAAACAACAAGTGCTACTCTACACTGCTCAAAACTCACGTTTGGATCATCAGTGGCAAATTCTTTAAATATAAAAAACTTACTTACAGTCTGTGAGTCAGAACAGCCGGCATTGTAGTCTACTCTACCAGGATCAGGAAACAGTCCTCCATAAAATGCGATGGACACATCTGAATATTTAGGTTGAACTGTCTCTTTGGATTTGAGACTTTAGTCTTTGCATCTTTACAGATATTCTTTATGCACCAAGAGCTTGTAACACTCCAAAGAGAAAGGAAAAATTGAAATCGCATCATATGACCCCTTTAACAGTCAGCCATAGATTCAAAGCATGTGTCTTCGTGTATAATGTGTCGTAGGGTTTATTTTAAGTTCATTGTATGCCTCAGTGTATGTTCAAGGTCATATTATCAGTTTACATACATCTGTACATATATGTCTATGCATGTGTGTGTCTGTGTAACAGTCCATGTGTGAACGTCACAGCTTCAGCCTTCAGCTGAAATGAAAAATGCCATGCTGAGAACACTTATTTATTTATGCAGATTTTGAGACAATTACTTATTTATGTGTTTATTTGTTGTTGTAGTTTCCGCTAACTCTAATCTGACTGCTAAATGAAGCTTGCACAGTGGAAATAGTTTTCTTTTTGTGGGTTTTGAGAGGGATGGAGACAGCAAGAGTATATAGCGTTTATGATGCCCTCTAGTGATTGGTCTTTGAGTCTGCGTATTTAATACATTGTTTCTCTCAAACTGAATGAACCTGCTAAAGTGGATTCAGAATTGGTTACTCATACTGAACAATTTTAAATCACATACTCGCAACTACACAATCGTGTTTGGCTGTCTTAATCTGTGAATTGTGTATATTGTAATGTTTTTAAACTTTAGACATATTTTGATGTACATTTTTTTTCTCTTCTACAGGTTCTACATAGAAAGTATCTCTTACCTTAAGGACAATGCCACAATAGAGTTGTTCTTCCTCAATGCAAAGTCCTGCATCTGTAAGGTAAACTGTTTTCACTGTTCTATCACTAGAGGGCAGTATTAGCTAATGCCCCTTTACATCCATTTGTTACTTCCATCTGTGCCCATGGAGCACCTTATAAATGCCACATTACAGACTTCTCTGGAAAATGACATCATGGCAACGCTGATTGACTGATGGTACTGTAAGAATGTGCAGAGTACCAAGCTCTTCACTAGCACGTATATTAACATATATTACATGTATTATTCATGTACACTATGATTCAAAAGTTTGGGGTGAGTAAGGTATTAAAATAATCTTTTATTCACCAATAATGAATTGAACTGATCAGAAGTAACCATAAGGACTAGACATTGAGTGCGTTTACATGCACCCTCATAATGCCATTATAATGGGATTTTGGCAATATTCCGATTAAACATTACCTCATGTAAACGCAATACTTTGATCTAAATAATGCGATTAAGCTAACAGATTGTAAATAACAGATTATAATGGAACTTTGTGAGATTCATCACGACACAAAATAACCTTCCAATACGTCTGTAACCATGTTTTGCATTTGATGTAAGTGGGGAGTGGCCAGTAACACACCTATGAGTTCATCATTTGTGCTGAGGACTATGTGAATAATGACGGTAAATGTAACCATACTTCTGCAAATAATCAGAATGTTGAAAATTGCATGTAAACTGGAGAGAAGAGGTTTGCTCGTGTCATGTAAACATCTTACTGTGATTAAAGGCAGGGTATGTGATTTTTCAAAAACACTTTAGAAAACTGATTCGGGCCGAATAGCAAAACAAACTTGTA
>NW_015656312.1:198910-207440 GCF_001515625.1 Sinocyclocheilus rhinocerous
TGGTGATTTCAAATATCAACATTGGCTACCAGAAATCACTTACTCTGCCTTTAAGTCCTTACTCTGATTATTGGAAATACTCGCATTATTGGTGCACATGTAAACGTAGTCATTGTTACAAAAGATTTCAATTTCAAATAAATGCTGAACTTTCATAACTGTTTTCAATATTGATAATAATAATAAGAAATGTTTCTTGAGCAGCAAATCATTAGAATGATTTCTGAAGGCCTGGAGTGATGGGTGCTAAAATTCAGCTTTGCATCACAGGAATAAATTGCATTTTAAAATATCTATCTATCCCAAACTTTTGAATGGTAGTGTTTATATATAATAAATATAATTAAATATTTGCGATAGCTGTTATTCTGCCATTTTAATTTGTTTAAAAAAAA
Source organism: Sinocyclocheilus rhinocerous (assembly GCF_001515625.1). Classification (NCBI taxonomy): domain Eukaryota; kingdom Metazoa; phylum Chordata; class Actinopteri; order Cypriniformes; family Cyprinidae; genus Sinocyclocheilus; species Sinocyclocheilus rhinocerous. The sequence goes on from NW_015656312.1 coordinate 199,306, forward strand.
AGTGCTTAATTCTTCCAAAAAACTTTCCGTATTTGTGAATGTGTGTGTGTGTGTGTGTGTGTATCACTGGTCACATACCGCACATTCCCACCATGAGCTCATTGCTCACACTTTACTCTAGAGTCAGCTTTCCAATATATGCCAGTACTGTGTGTGACATTCCTGAAATTCTTGTGTTAAGCAAACGTAATTAATCGCTCCATTTGACTTGGTCACTGAAGTAATCAAGACCCCCTACACTTCAAAAAAACCCTCACCTAAAACCCATGTGTGTGTATGTGGCTTTGTCCTGCTATTGATTACACAGGAAATAGCTGAAGTGATTTGGATAGACCCTTCAGTGATAAGTAAGCAGATCAGGTCATTAACAGTGAGAGAGATAAGATAAGAGACAGATTAATGGAGATGTCCTGTCTGCTGTGATCCTGAACTTAAGGGTCTCTTTCTCTCTGTCTGTCTCCAGGAGCTCATAGAGGTGGACAGCGAGGTGGTGTTTGAACTGGCCTCTTATATCTTACAGGTAAGATCATGTGGGGCTGTTCATCATTTTGTGCACCTTCATAAACCTTGCAATGAACTTTCATAAAGTTCATATATCTCAAATACATGTGTGAGTCACATTTATGTCACTACAGTATTTCAGCCGGGCGGGGTGCTTTATTTTAAATCTAAAACAGGATGTTTCCTTTGTACTGTAAGTTATCCATACAAGGGAAATACTTTGGAGAAATATGGGTTTCCTTTATGACTCTGTGTATGTGTGATCCAGGTGTAGTATCAGGTATGTTATGTGTGTTTGACCTTTTGGAGGATTCAGTCCAGATGGCTGCGACTACACCCCTACTGAGACACACATGCACCGTTCTGTGTATCAGAGGATACGATCTTTCCAAGCTGTCTCGTCTACCATCAAACACTCATTATTGATACTAAAATATGTCTTTTTTTCTCCCACAGGAAGCTAAAGGAGACTTCACGAGGTAAGAGGATGGTTTGAATTAATGAATCACCTTCCAGTGACCTCTTTTACACTCACGTGCTATCAAAGTCTCTATCAGTGTGTCATTGCAGAGTGAAAGCAGATCCAATTTGTGGCGTATATCAAACTCTCCTTCCCACATAAGCACATGCCCACGATTCAAAAGAGAGATGGAGAGAGAGAGAAAGAGAGAGATATGGGGGTGTGAACCCTGGGAACGGAGACAGAGGGGAGGAAATGGAATGCAGAGGATAAACAGTGTTAAATTACACACACTAACCTCTGGCTCTCTCCATCTCACACACACACACACACACTTACACAAACACTTTCTACACATAGTATCTCGGCTACAAATCTGTCACATGTGCATCCTTCCAGCTTTATTCTGTCACTGTTTTCTTTGACTCAATCTCCTCTACCTCTTACACTTCCTCTCAACCTCTCCATCATTCTGTGTTCAGAATGGCCACACTGCCATACTACCCATACTACGCATGTAGTATGCATTATATATAGTGTGCACATTTTGTATGCGTGGAATGCCCTGATAACCCTGATTGTCATTTCCAAGATGAAGACTGGTCATGTGAAAATTATTATCATTTGCACAATTATTATTATAATAATAATAATAAAAATATTTTGCATTCTGTGTCTTCTGTCTCTTTTCTGTGATTCTGATTGACTGATTTTTCGCTCTGTTAGGTGCTTCATTTTCTGAGCATTTTGTGTTATTTTTACAGTAATGATGCTACTAGGGCTGATCTGAAGAAACTGCCAGCACTGCCTACACAAGCACTGAAGGAGCACCCTTCACTCGCATACTGGTGAGACACACACATACACACAGCTGTCAGCTGATAATGGAGAGGTATTAACGAGATGTATCTGCTCTGTGTTCTCTGAGCACCATGGGAAAGGATTCCCCAGAATAATTCTCTTACCTAATTTTCCTCGAATTCTATTTGATGCGAATGAAGTATTTCACAGATGCTACCGTTCTGAGACACACTCACTCACACATTCATATTGAGCAGGCCGGTGTACTTCCTGTTCTAAGAATGAACTTATCTCCTTCATGGTGTTGTATTTTATTGGCTGTGTCTCTGTACATCTGTAAGCTTTCACTCTTGTCTGTTTGGTGTTCCTGTGGAATTGAAATAAGTTGACAGCCACGTTCTCATGAGCATTGTCATCTGTTGCCGCTAATCTGTGTGTGTGTATGTTGTGTTGTAGTGAGGACCGGGTCATTGAGCACTATAAGAAGCTAAATGGACAGTCCAGAGGCCAGGCTATCGTCAAGTAAGTAAAGAATATTGTCATGACCAAAACGTTCTTCTAAGTTAGATGAACAGAAAGTGTCCAAATGCATTTTATCTTAAAGCAATAGTTCACCCAAAAATTAAACTTGTCATCATTTGGTCACCCTCATATCATTCCAAAAACAACTTTTGTGGAACACAAAAGAAAATGTCAGATATTTTTGCCGGTTTTGTCCATATTATGAATCAGTGGAGTCATTGGCGACACAAACCTAAAAAATTATCACATATGGTCACATGGGTGTGTGAGAACCAATGAGATTTGATGCTTTACACTCTGTTGACTTTTATTTTGTCTTTTTTTGTGTTCCACAGAATGCAAACTGTGCCTAAAGTATCCAGATACTTTTTGTTTGCTTGTTTTTGCAAGTCTCAGTGACCACCTCCGAGATCCACTCCCATGTGTTCACTGCTATTGTAAATTGTCTGCATATGTAACATTCATAACATACTGTCATGGATTTCTTATTTCTTCTCTCTCACAGTTATATGAGTATAGTGGAGTCGTTACCCACATATGGAGTGCATTATTACGCTGTTAAGGTAGGTCAGTGTGCTCTGAGGGAAAATTTATAATCACAGCCGTCAGTCCACACACACACATTCTCACGACCTATAGTATCGCTCTTGACTTAAGTGTTAAAGGATGCTTAAGACTCAGTGTGTTTAAGATAATCGTGCTGTCATCAACCATGAGCTGACACTTCTTTTCTTATCGCCATGTGTGTGTGTTCGCATTAATGCTCTCTTTTTCTCACTCTTTCTCTCTCTCAGGATAAGCAGAGTATCCCGTGGTGGCTGGGTTTGAGTTATAAAGGCATTTTTCAATATGACTACCAGGACAAAGTCAAACCAAGAAAGGTAAGACTGTCTATCCTCTGTGGACTTTAGGGCTGTCAAAATGAATGAAAAACTAAATTTGAATTTCCCACTTAAATATTATAAAAATTTTAATTATATTCAAATTTAAAAGGCATAATTTCAGTTAGGGGGAAAAAAAGCTTTTGGCTTCTCTCCTGAGGCCACAAGAGGGCGCATCGAGCAAAATTTTATGCACGTTTCTTTAAAGCGTAATAAAATAACACGACTATCTTTGAAAAAAAGTGCATAATGTTTAAAATAATGTTTATAAACCATATATAATTAATAAAGTTGCTTAAACAATTAGAAGAAGAAAAAACAGCACCATGCATGTATGTATAGTAAACCGAAAACCAATCACAAAGAGTTGGCTACTTTCTTCATTTAAAAACATGAGATACAGTGGGATGGAGGAAAACCGCCATAAAGTCTTGAGACATGTTTTTTAAAAGTTGAACTTACATTAATTTTAAACAAACTCTTTCTAAACATGCCACTCTCTTGTGCGAGACACGAGTGCAATGCTGATAGATGCCCCGCTAGAAAATGTGATAAATATGCGTTCTGTGTGAACGGCTTGGTTTCAGTTTTGACGTAAACATATTCGCCACACTGATGCTCTCATTTTCCGCTATATATTGAATGAACAACGTAGCAGCGCCGCATCTAGTGGGTTCAACTGGATAGGCTAACAAAAGCATTAAAATGCAATGACACTTACATTGTCTTCGCATTTCGTGCGCCACTGATAAGGCTGTCTGACGGCAGACGCAGATCTAAAAAATGTGGATTTTTTTTTTTTTCGACGAATATTCGAAATTCAAATTTTTTTTTTGACAGCCCTAGTGGACTTACTATAGTTTGACTTCTGTCTGTCCTCCCTTCACATCTCTTCATCTTGGTCATCCTGTAATAGTTTTACCTCCCTGATGGTAATAGTAGTGCTTGGCATAATTCGTCCCTCACCATTTGTGCTACAGACATGAACAAGACCTTAAATTACGACACTTGTTGAGGAGAGGTGGGCCATTACTTTTCTAAGCGGTCAGACTTACTTGTCAGGCGATAAAATGGACAAATTAGTCTTTTTTGACTTAGGCAACCATCCAGAACCATAGTCACTACTTAAAATGTAGCTTATGACAGTGCTCTTTGTTTCTTCATGAGGGAGGGAAAAAAATCCCACTTCTCCTTTAAAACTCTCTGCTTTGTAGAAAATCCAGTGGATGTAAGCAGTTTCCCTTGCGCTGTGTTTTGAAACTTAGCATGAGTTTCTTCAGTTGTGTGTTTTTGCATGTGTATGAATATGTGTTCATCACCTGGTCACCTTTGCTTAACCTCATGACGTCAGCCAAAATAAGTCTGACCGTCTGACACTTGGGTGTGGTGACCTCAGATATGTCATGACCTCTGGCGGTCTGACCCCATAGCGTTTTTTGTAACTTTAGACAGAGACTCTCAAACTTCCGGACAGACGATCAGTGACACCAGGTAACTGAAATGCTACAAATCTGTCTCAGTCAGAAGAAACGCTTTCTGTCGGAATGACTTTACTTCAGGTGTGTGTTCGCTGGCTTTGGTTTTCCATTCTCACAGCACACACAAGTGTTTAAGTTCTCTCCAAAGGACAGGCAAAAACTTCAGCCTGTGGTGAGGAACCGAAAAACCTTTCCCAAAACCGCAAGCTAAAAATAGCGTTCAAAGCAGAAAGTCCAGCCAAGCGAAAAGCCAAACTCAGGCCTATTTACAGAGAAGGATCTGTTACAGAAAACGAAAGTTGAAAAGATACAACACAGCAGAGGGCAGCTCAGAATGGAGGGAAGAGAAACCAGCAAGAAGAACGGATGCGTGTCCAAAAATGCCACAAATGCAAACTAAACAAAATTATAGTTCTACTGCCAAATCCAACTAAACCTGGATGACAATTTAAAGGGATAGTTCAACCAAAAATGAACGTCATCATTTACTCACCCTGATGATCCAAACCTGTAATAATTATTTTTTGTTTTACTGTAGAGCACAAAATAATATAGTTTAAATAATGTTTAAAGTGTTTTTGTTGATACAGTGCAAGTCACAACAACATTGGACCCTATTGACTTTCATTGTATTGGGGAAAAAAAACTAACAATGAGACATTTTTTTCAAAATATCTTCTTTTATGTTCCATAGAAGAAAGTCAGTCCTACAGCTTTGAAATGACATGAGAGTGAGTAAATGATGAATCACAGAGAACAATCAGACATCTAGCCCTGTGGTCAAATGCCAGGCTGCAACTTTCCACTGATCTGCATTTCAGATGGGTCATTGCCACTAATGTTCTCATTACACAGTTTGCCTCCTTCACATATGCACGTTTTGATGATAAGCTCACATGCGCTAATGGTTTGTGGCTGTTCTCCATCTGTAGGCAGTGTATGTGAGAGACTGCGGGGATATACTGTTAAATATGCCACACACTAAAAGTTGCAGACTTGGTGAGTTAGTGGTTTGGTTTATTTAATACGTTTCAAACTAATTTAAACCCTCTCCTAATGAGAAACCGCAGAGCATCTGTGCCAAAGTGTGTGTGTAAAGTTTCACGGAGGTGTGACCGAGTACATTTGTGGTTTCATCTTGAATTGGGGTGCGTGTGTTTCTCAAGAGCTATTGTCCTCTACCTAAACTCCCTCCAGCAGCCTCGCTGACTCCAAAACCCGCAACAGGAAACCCAGCAGCAGACACCTGCAGGATTACTGTCACCCTGACAACACAAAACATACTGGAAACATTAGTGTGTCTGACAAATCCGGGACCACTCCCCAAAAACTGGCATGTGTGCGGCTGTTTCTGATTGGTTTGGATCAGCTCATTAGCTCCAATAACTGAAAGATTCTTGCCTTGTAAAACAAATGAACAGCATAGCAAATCAAAGAAGTGTATAGCTGCCCTTCTAGCCAGATGTGACGTTGTACTTATGAATCATGGGATTGCAACCCTTTAGTCACCGGTGATTGTTTTCATCCTATCTGCTGCTAGTGACCTTTGACCTTTCCAATGCCCTGTCTTTTCTCATAAGCGCTCGTTATAGCTCCGGCTAAGTAAATACCATGCCACACACACACAGTCTTCCTGTAGTCTCTGTGTGTCTTTGTGAGAGAGAGTGGTGGGGGCTTGTTCTTTATTATTCTATGTACAGACAGACTGCAGGGTGGGCGATGTGCGTTATAATAAAAGTAACTGCAGTGAATGTGAGTCATAGTGATGAAACACCTATGACATTTACAATGAGACTCATTAGAATCTAAACTCCCTTATATTGGAACTTTCTGGATAAGTGTTTTGGTTTTTAGTGATCCTCAACTCTGTGCTTGAACTCTTGATAGGATTATATTTCAATAAGTGGTTAGCTTTTGCATTGTTTTCAGAATGCATTGAATTATTTATTAAATTTTTGCTGAATAGAAAGTTCAAAAGAACAGCCTTTATTTGAAATAGAAATATTTTCTAAAATTAGAAATGTCTTTACTGCCACTTCAATCAATTTAATGCATCCTTACTAAATAACAGTATTGATTTCTTAAAAATAAAAATAAAAGAGTCATGCTCCAAACTTTGGAACGGTAGTGTAAATCTATTTTAATGAAAAGTATTAAGGAAAATGGTACCATCTGATTAAGAATAGACTATTTCACTTAGGATTTGTGTGTGTGTTGTTTGCATGCTTTTGTTTCTGAGTTTTTCGTTTAACTGCATGCTAACATCAGACTTTACTGGAATCAACTGCATCAGAACTGAGGTGGGGTTTTCAGATACAGGCATAGCCAATCTCTGGACCCCATCACCATGGCTGTGAGCCTTCATTTAAAATCCTTTGAAGTCCAGAACAAGATTTAACCCTGTTTCCAGAGATCTAAATAACCAAACAACATGAGGACTGGAACACGGTTCAGCGGTCAGTGAAATATGTGCTGGAACTAACCAGGATTCAGCACATCACTGGGCACATGGGCCCCCTTTAAAATGTCTTTTCTCTCTTACAGCCTCTCGTGACTGAATGCCTCAAAATCACACACACTTTCAGCTGAGATCGTCTCAATCCAGAACAATAGCTGAAGTCCCCAGTTCCACCTCACTGTGCCCAAAATACTCTGGTGTGGTTAATGTTCCATACCTCGTTGGCTATTATAACTGCACCACGCTACAGAGTGTTTAGATGTCATGGAACATTGTAGCCTCCCTCACTTTCTTTTTCCTCTCCCTCCCGCTCTCTTAAGGAGAGAAAGATTTGTATCTCCATAATGAAAGTTGTTTTGAAAGTGTTGAGGGTCAAGTTTGTTCTTGGTCCCATGAGACCATCAAAGCATCTCATAAACACCAAGAAACATTCACTTCATCAACATCTCTGTGTTGTTCAGTTGCACTGTGTCTATGATATTTTGGGATGGAAATCAGAAGAAATGTAAATATTCTGGTTTAATGTTCCTCTGTTTTATCTTAATTAGTTCTTTTAATAGTACAGAACTTTGGTATACTCTGCGGTTTTTGAAGTGCTTTACAAATAAATTTGAATTGAATTAACAATTTGTTTAGTACTTTTGAAGAACATTATACCAAACAAAACAATCCTATCTTTGGTAATATATTTTATGTTATTTATTAGTTTTATTACTGTATTACTTTTATTTTAATTACTATAAAACATGATACTTATTGTTAGTATGTATCAGTGTTATTTTAGTATTATTTATATACTATTATGGTATTTATTAATATTTTGTTTTTCATTTTAGTTTACATTTTAGCAATTTTGTGTTCTTTTGTTATTTGTATTAGTTTTGTTTTGTTTTATTACTGACTTTTATTTTAATTACTATAAAACATGATACTTATTGTTAGTATGTATCAGTGTTATTTTAGTATTATTTATATACTATTATGGTATTTATTAATATTTTGTTTTTCATTTTAGTTTACATTTTAGCAAGCAA
>NW_015656312.1:212293-225775 GCF_001515625.1 Sinocyclocheilus rhinocerous
TTTATATATATATATATATATATATATATATATATATATTTAGCTTTAATTTATTTTTATTTAAGATTTTACTTTTACTTTTAACACTTCAACTTCAACTTACTTCTTTTAGTAAGTCACCAAGACAACATTTATAATTTTTTTTTATTGTTTACAATAGCAACACTGGTAAGTATCATTAGACCAATTTAAACCAATAGCAATCCTGAGACTGATTCATAAGATTCTTGAAAGAACTGCCTCAAAAAGAGTCATTCGTTCACAAATTGTAGTTCATAAATCTGTATTCTTAATATTATTTTTGTATTTTGTTGCAACAAACTGGACTTTCTCTTTCATTTCTTTTATTTATATTGCGTTCATTGATTCATACCAAATAAGATTTATATTATAATCTCATCTCGTCTAAAATTTTAGATTCAGTAGAGTTGCAGGAAGACTATTTTAATGCAGTATTTTATCTGCATCAGTGGAATGTTGCAGATGTTAAAGGACCGTTATTAGAACCTTGAAAATCATTTGGTTCCAGTAGATTTAAAAAAAAATAAAAAATAGAACCAGTTCTTAATTCCCAGTCCTAGTGATATGTGGAAATAGTGTGTGTGTGTGTGTGTGTGTGTGTGTGTGTGTGTGTGTCTCTATTTTTGTTGCAACAAACTGGACTTTCTCTTTCATTTCTTTTATTTATATTGCGTTCATTGATTCATACCAAATAAGATTTATATTATAATCTCATCTCGTCTAAAATTTTAGATTCAGTAGAGTTGCAGGAAGACTATTTTAATGCAGTATGTTATCTGCATCAGTGGAATGTTGCAGATGTTAAAGGACCGTTATCGGAAACAAATGCTGTGAAAGTCATTTGATTCCAGTCTATTTTTAAAAATGGAACCAGTTCTGAATAAGAAACCGTTCTTAATTCCCAATCCTAGTGATATATGTGGAAATAGTTGCGTGTGTGTGTGTGTGTGTGTGTAACTATGTTCCTTCCCTCCCCTCTTCCTTCATCTGTCCATTGTTTTCCCAGGCTCTTAAAATTCTTGAGCTCTTCAAGCCAACCCCCTCCCCTCCTCTCTTCCATCATTTTTTCATTTCTCTTTTCCTTTTTCTGTTTTACTTAAATCAAGGTCTTTGCCAAGGAATGTTTGTATGCAAAGTCCTTTTAATGACTATTAACAGTAATTATGGACGTATTTGATAGTTTAGATTGTATACCATTTATATACCTTGGAATGAGTGTATAGGGCTCTTTTTCTTATTAAATGAAAGCAATAGTTTCAGCAAACGCATATTCATACCACTTTTTCCACCACTCTCTATTTCTATTGCATTTTCTTTGTGTCTGTGCAGCTGATGGCTCCAGTGGTCCAGTGTATGTACCGCAGACAGCCGTGTGAGTGCGTGATGGCGTTTAATGAGAACCAGAACCTGGTTTTTTGAGTGAATGAAGGGAAAAGAGGTGGGGGAGTTTAACAAAGCTGTTGCGCTGCATTTTGAGGGGTTACTATAACACACACATAACACATGACTCTGAACTCTCCATAAACCCCGCCTACACAGGAAGTGTGTGTCCCTGAGGGAGGAGAGGCTTGGAAGGGGGCTGACTCCTCCCACTCTTGCTTGCTCTCTCACTCTCCATCTCTCTTGATTCAAACAGTCTCTCTCTTTCTACACATATACAGAGGAGGACTCATTGTTCCCCTGTGCTTAAGGAGGATTTTACAGACTCACACTGACCGTAAGCACAAAAGTGCACAGAAAAGTAAAATATCTTGTCCTGGACTTACCTTCTGGATTTTCTTTTAATGCCTTTTCTTTTAGTTTTCTGATCTGGAAGGAGTTTACTGTCTAAAGACGTTGGAGCACCATCCATGGATTGTTTGATTGAAGTTTTGGGAATGTTGTAAAAACGTTCTCTCATCTCTGCAGGTGTTCCAATGGAGACAGTTGGAGAACCTGTACTTCAGGGAGAAGAAGTTCTCAGTGGAAGTCCATGACCCGAGAAGGTAAATCTACATTACAGCCTACACGTGTCCACTCACACACACAGGTCATGGACTATATAGGCTTACAAACAATGTGTCAAATACACTGACAGGACATGTTGTGGGTACCACTTTCACTCCAACCCAGCAGGGGTTTGAAAGACAAGTTTGTTTAGATCTCATGAAACATTTGAAAGATCTCAGCATGTATGTTTTACCATTGATTCTTTTGGATTGTCGAGTGGAACAAATGAACAAAAACATACCCTCCTCGTTTTCTCTCTGTCTGTCTGTAGTGAATGAGATGTGGTTTGAGTTCATCTCGATTCTCTGCTTCTCTCTTGTTCTGTCAAAACTGGGATTGTTTCATATCTTCAGTTTGTTCTCTCTCTCTCTCTCTCTCTCTCTCTGTGTGGATTTTAGGATGTGTTTAGGGTTTAATCAGGCCCTCATGACATCATCAGTGCGTGCCGAGGGCTGGTTAGTCTCTTTAGGAGAGCAGATGCTGCCAAAAGCAGCAGCACACGCTGCCTCAGATGCTGACAGACAAACCGCCTCATTCACGCTGTTCAAACAACCACCACGACAGCCCAGAATCGAGGAGAACACAGAGGGAGTTCACAGAAATGCTGGAGGCTGGGGAAATATGACATGAAAGAGAGCAAAACAGTTTAGGAAGATGATACAATCTGTTTATTTTGCAGCATGAGGGACTATGATGTATTTTCCTTCTTGTTAAGTTCACTGTCATTCCTTTTAAGTCAGTACAACACCCGCACATACACTAATATAATTCTGATAAGTGTCAGTGAGGGTCTGCTGTTTATCTTTGTTCTAGTGGAGGGGCCTGGAGGTTTTTATTAAGCCCGTCACAGGACACACACGTGCGCTGGGTTTGACCACAGTGTAAATGGTGTGTGTGTCTGTCTGTGGGCTGTGCTGTGTGTGGTATGTTAAGCTGATACATTGCAGAACTGTCGGGAGTATTATGTGCTAACACCAGTTCACATTTCATATCTCCCACACAATATATATATTATACTGGTGGCTAATAATATGGCAGACAGTAGAATTTAAATGCATTTTTGTGAATTTTTATCATACGTCTCTAGTAGTATCGAAGTATACGCCATCGGTCAAAAGTTTGGATGGTATTCTTGGATGCTATTGAACTACTTGACAAAAATGCATCACAGTTTCGACAAAAATATTAAACAGCACCACTGCTTTCAAGATTGATGGTGATAATAAATATTTCTTGAGCAGCAAATCAGCATATTAGAAGGATTCTGAAGGATTGTGACACTGAAGACGGGAGTAATGGCTGCTGAAAATTTTGAAGCTTTGCATCACAGGAATAAATTACATTTCAAAATATATTAAAATAGAAAACTTTATTATAATAATATTACACAGTATTAATGTTTTTAATGTATTTTTGATCAAGTAAATGCAACCTTGGTGAGCATAAGAGACTTCTTTCAAAAACATTAAATATCTTACTGATCCCAAACTTTTGGATGGTAGTGTTTAAAGTGATTGGAAGATATTTGTAAATTTGAAGATTTGAATTTGCAGAAAAATCTGTTAAAATTTTAAAAGCGTCAGTAAGCTTTATCTTAACATTAGCATAACTAGCCAAGCAACATAACATGGTCACAGGTCTGTTTATTGGCTGTTTTTATGTAATTTTGGTTGTGGTTCATCCAATTTAGAGGAGGTAACGTTTTTTTGACTGTGTATTTATTGAAATGACAAACACAAAGATGGTGTGCGTCTGTTAAAACATAAGTGTTTTAAATGTGTTTGGGCAATAATAAACATTTTGACATCGGTTTCTGCACTGACAATGTCATAAAATTCAGTGAATATAAAGTAGTTTTGTGTTTGATCCAACTGCAGGGCGTCGGTAACGCGGAGGACGTTTGGTCACAGTGGCATCGCCGTGCACACCTGGTACGCCTGTCCCACCCTCATCAAATCCATCTGGGCCATGGCCATTAGCCAGCACCAGTTCTACCTGGACCGCAAACAGAGCAAAGTGAGTGTGCGTTTGTGTTTTCGGATCCGTCTCCAAACTTTCTTTTATCAAAGTGTGTGTGTTTGGTTGATAACCTTGTTCTTACTACATCGACCTTCCTGTGTGTTTCTGTGGTCTACCTCTAACTGTCTCACCGTCTAGACAACCATCTCCGCAATCCTCAGGGCCACATACACTTACACACAAACACACTTATAACTAGCTGTCTCTGATTTTGCTCTAGGATTCTGTTACACTTTTAAAAGCTGCGGAATGTTCTTCTCTTGGAAAATTCTGACACACTCAACACAGCTGGCAAGCACATTCACTCTGTCTGTCTCTGTCTCTCAGAGTAAGATCCATGCAGCACGCAGTCTGAATGAGATAGCCATAGACCTGACAGAAACAGGAACCCTCAAGACCTCCAAACTGGCCAACATGGGCAGCAAAGGCAAAATCATCAGCGGCAGCAGTGGAAGCCTGTTGTCCTCAGGTCAGAGCACGCACACACACTCACATAAAACAGGTGCGATTACAAGATCACTTTCTTCCTGTTTACAGCTATCATCTGGAAATTACGTCCTGACACACATAAAGTGTTGTTCGTAGTTTGACATTTTTGGAGCCACTTAAGTGTGATGAAAATATTATGAGATGGGATGAAAAATTTGAGTTCTCTCGCAAAAGTATTGCGTTCCCCCAAGAAACTTTGTGTTCACTCGCAAAACATTTGTTCACTGCGCAACAGTATTGTGTTGCCCCAAGAAACTTTTGCATTCACTTACAGTCCCCCAAGAATCTTTGTATTCACTCACAAAACATTTGCGTTCTCTTGCAACAGTAATTACATTCCCCAAGAAGCTTTGCATACACATGAAAAAGTGTTGTGTTCCCCCAAGAAACTTGCATTCACTCTCAAAAACCTACGTTCTCTCCAGAGAAACTTTTGTGAAGAGAATGCAAAAGCATTGAAATATAATTTTTTCTCCCATGTCCCTTTAAGAGCTCTGTAGAAATATATCGTTAGTGACGAGTTGGTAATGATCTGGGGCCTGTTGTAAAGGAACTTCAAAAAGGATGACAAGCTTCAGTCTTGTAGTGTGCACTTGGCTTCAAACACTCTGTCCTGTTATATGTGTGAATCCAGTGTTTATGATCTCATGGTGATGATGTCATACACTGGGAGTTTTGGGGTGTGGGCAAGTGTGTAAATTTTCTACGGGGTGAGAGTGAGAATAGCTTGTCTTGATGTTGTTTTTGGACTTCTGCAGTGGTGTCCGGTATCATGAATTAAATGTGCTCATAGCAGGACTCCTCTGGTGTCAGTCATATGATCTCCCCTTTCATCTGAGCCATGTGTCTTCAGCCTCTTAATCATTGACCACACATGAGAGATTAGATCATAGTGGAGGCTTGGACAGTCGCTGCATTTTGGAGTTGTTTGCTTTGGTTAGACAATATGAAAATGAAACAGCATTCACAAAACCATTTCACTTCTGTAATCTGAAGGATTTCCAAATGAATTTGGTTATTTATAGAGAGAAATTGTAGAGTAGGACTTGGATTTGGAGAGTAGGAATGGATTTTATCCATTGGGAATTGTTTGGTGGATCCAGCATGTAGTGAGGTGGTTGGAGGGGAAGAGTTGAGGCTCAGTTATGCCATCTGACAAGGAAAGTTGCTTCAGAGGCAAAGCAATGTTGTACGTTAGAAGTTTTTTTTCTTCTTCTTCTTTTGAAAAGCATGCATGAATTGTGCACAATAAGTCCAGGCACAGGCATTAAGTAAACACACAAGATAAAGTTTGACTTTACATTGACTTTAAACTTACTATTCAGTCTGAAATAATCTAGGGTACACCTTCATTTCATCCACTGGTGGTATACAGCTGTTATACTGGTTTATGTTATTGGTTAATATTATTTTTCCCTGTTTATGCATATTGGGTTATATAAGCAGAAAACAAAAAGGTAGAAGACACTATATTTTGCTTAATGTTTAAGAATAACATGCACTGATGAATCAGTCAAAGTATGAACAGGAACATTTATTAGGAAAGTAAAAGAGTCAGTTTAAAGCAGGGGTTTTCAAACTTTTTGGAGCCAGGGACCCCTTACAGGGGAGAGGATTTTCCAAGGACCCCCTCATAATTATAACAGTGTTTAAGGTTAAAGTTTAATGTGGTTAGGAGGAATGAACATAATATGATTGTTTTATTGGTGCAAATGGTCCCCCATTGTATATGTACTTTTTAATACTACAGCATAATATAATTAATAATATAATTAAATTTACCATATTTTCTGGAAAGCACCAGGTCGGGGGGGGAACATAAGTTGCATCGGTGTGTAAGTCGCATTTTACTATTACTTTCAGAAATAATTTAAATGCTGAATAGGTCTAAGTAAATCTTCTGCTGGATCGGGTATCGGTCAGACGAGACCGATCCAAATCCGATATAGTGCGTATACTATTCTGTAGTGGTCGACCGATATGGGTTTTTTGACAGCCGATACTGATGCCGATATCTTGGAAAGCAGGGTGGCCGATGGCCGATATAAACCCGATATAATTCTATTTATTTTAATTCATATTTAAGAAATTTGAAATCATTTGAAAATGGATTAAAAAATAAACGTGTAAAATAAACATACTTATACTCTAGAAGACAAATTATTCTTCACAAATAGATAAATATTTAATACAAATATAATTAAAAAGGATGTAAACACTGTAACCAACAGGGCACTCAGTATTCTGGGAAGTTTGTGTGCATTGGGAATCATATTTTTTCAAATAAAGCCAAGGTAACACTCATTTTACATACAGCACACAGTGAAAATGACATGAATATGACAGTGGGCAAATGCATAAAGGATCTCACAACTGGATCCGACTAAGTTTGCAAGGTTTGTGAAATTAAATGTTCATTAGTCATTCAAAGATTTGTTTAAATTATATAAATGTGTATTTGCGGAATGCTGACGGCAAAAGAGAAAGTATTATAATGTTTGCCTTTAATAATATTAAAGCAATCGTTATAATACTTTTTTGTATACATTTTAATTCTTTTGTTTAACAGTTCTATCTGATTATTAGATAGACTTCTATCCGTATTAGACAGAACTGAATGACAACAGCGAACAAGAGGGAGAATGTAAGCACTGTGTGCTCAGGCGCTGCCGCAGCAGTTCCCTGCGCCGTCAAAATAAAAGTCCCGCCTCAAACACATCGGCCAAACAGAAAAACTTATCGGCCAGTGCCGATATTTGAAAAATGGCAGATATCGGCCGATATATCGGCCTTGGCGATATATCGGTCGACCACTACTATTCTGTGTTAAGCACCACGAAAGGCACAAAAACATTATAAAGCACTATAACGTTTTTGTGCACTATATTTCAAGTGTTCTGGAGCCGTTCCATTGTTTAATGTGAAGTATAGATTAATATTTAAGACATAAGTTCACGTAAACTCTTCTCTCCGCTGCAGCTGTCTGTCATCCTCAAATTCTACATTGATTTAGAAAAAAAACTGCACTGGGATCAGATCGGATCGGAATTGGTCGATACTCAGAATTTTTGGGATCGGATCGGATCGGTTCTGAAAAATTGGTATCGTTGCATCCGTAGTTTAAAGCATTGTTATACATACAGTACTGTTAAATGTGCATGTGTGTGTCATTGCTCTGTAAAGCACTCAGATGCTGCAGAAATTTCCTGTCTCTTTATATGTAGTGTCTGAAAGGATAGAGAGATTTCACAGAGACGCTCTCCAAAACAGTGTCGCTCTGTTCCAGTGACAAAATTATTCTGTGTTTTTGAGTCGTGCAGTGTGATGCCTTTCTTTGCTTCGTAGGTTCACCACAGTTCTGTCCCTCTAGAGTTCCCATGAACCCCACCCAGCCCAAGTGTGTGTCCATTACTAATTTTCTTTTAACGTCTTTCACTTCACATCCCCATGCTGAACGCTTTCCACTGGGAAGCAAAAATGATGAATTTATTTGGCAACTCACCAAATCCAAACTTGGCAGAGTGGAAAAGCCTTTTGCAGCTAAATTCTCCTGTCACACATACACAGAGGAACTGAGAGACAAGAATTCCCACTCTGGTTCACTCATATGTTCAGAATGATTCTGGAATAATTACTTGTTTACTTTTTCTTATATACAGTGGGTACGGAAAGTATTCAGACCCCCTTAAATTTTTCACTCTTTGTTATATTGCAGCCATTTGCTAAAATCATTTAAGTTAATTTTTTTTCCTCATTAATGTACACACAGCACCCCATATTGACAGAAAAACACAGAATTGTTGACATCTTTGCAGATTTATTAAAAAAGAGGGGTGCTGTGTGTACATTAATGAGGAAAAAAAATTAACTTAAATGATTTTAGCAAATGGCTGCAATATAACAAAGAGTGAAAAATTTAAGGGGGTCTGAATACTTTCCGTACCCACTGTATGTCCCCGATCTTAGTGTGTACAAGATAAAAATGTTTTAAATATCACTAAATATGTTTTAGTCCAAAATACAGTACCATTCAAAAGTTTGGGGTCGCTAAGATTTTTTTTTCTGTTTTTTAAAGAAGTTTTACCAAGGCTGCATTTATTTGATCAAAAATACAGTAACAACAGTAATACTGTGAAATATTACTACAATTAAAATAACAAAAATAACTGTTTTCCATTTTAAAATGTAACTTATTCCTGTGATGCAAAGCTGAATTTTCAGCATCATTACTCCAGTCTTCAGAAATCATTCTAATATGCTAATTTGGTGCTCAAGAAACATTTCTTCTAATCATCAATCTTGAAAACAGTTGTACTGCTTAATATTTTTTGTAAATTCAAAAGAACATTTATTTTAAATAGAAATCTTTTGTAACATTACAAATGTCTTTACTTTCACTTTTGACCGATGTAATGCATTCTTGCTGAATAGATGTATGAATTTCTTTTAAAATATATGTATTACTGATCTCAAACTTTTGAATGGTAGTGTAAGTCATAATATATAAGACTGCCAAATGCCATGCCATATTGATTTACAGTGACAGGACACATTTAGGGTTTCAGTGCTTCTTCTGTAGCCATAGAACAAAGACACACAGACACACACACATAACAGGCTTGACTGGACACTAGTGACACAGCCAGTGACCCCGGTCATATTCTCTCTCTATTACTGCTGACCCTTCACTGATTCCCAGACAGCTGCCTGCCCACACACACTCATTATCCCCTTCCAAACACACCAGACAAATCACATTCCTCTGCAGAGATGCAGGAAGCTGTCCATGATGCTACATAGTATCAGTGTGAGAAAACACACATTCACAGCCTCGACTAATTTCTACAACAGGTAAACAAACATTGGTTTAATGTCTTTAGCATTGTGTCGTAATATTAAGATATCACTGTTGTTATGTAATCCTTCCCAAACTTGACAAAAAATTTAGCTGACTTCCTCGTAAACATCTCGGACACAATCAACTTTGCCTCATGCTCTGATCCACATGGAGTATCTGCTAAACAATGTTGCCCTATTGGGGCCCTTTGTTCAATTTTGTCCTGAATCACACACACTTTGCCCCTTTCATAGCATTTAAATAGGTGAAGTACACACCCTCTTGCTAAGCGAGAAGGTCAGTATGATTGTTTAAGCTGAAGTCTGGGGCTGCTGGTGCTGATATGACCTTTAAACATTTCTGATCTTTGACCTTTAGGTTACACGCACACATTTGGTAAAATGTGACTTGTCAACTAGGCTTGCCGCGATAGACGGTGTTGACGGTGATACCGGTGTTAATTGTCAACCCTAGATTTGATCTAACTTTGTGTGTGTGTGTGTGTGTAGGCTCTCAAGAGTCGGACAGCTCCCAGACCGCTAAGAAGGACATGTTGGCGGCTCTGAGGGCCAGACAGGAAGCTCTGGAGGAGACGCTGAAAAAGAGAATAGAGGAACTCAAGAGCATCTGCATCAGAGAAGCAGTAAGGATCGAAACAACTTGTCACTTCAGCATAACGGCTCTGTTCGAAAACCTGAGCTTACTTGCTGTCTCCAGTCTACATAGGAAGCTATTTTGAAACATTTTAATATGTTTTTATGCATTTTGTTCAAATATACAGTCAATCTTAAAAATCTTTAATGGTATAACAGAATCTCCTAAAGAAAAATCACTTAAGAGGCCTTAAATTTAGGGACAAAAACAATAATTGCGATATGGGTTCTTTATTATAATGTGTTGTAGATGGTTGTAAGAGTGCATATTTGATCTTCCTCATCTTTTTGAATGAGCAGCTGGAATTATTAAAGCAAAGAAAGGCATATTTATAATTAAAAGCATTATGCATAAAGTCATTTTTATTACATAGTTTTATTACATCACATACTCTTAAAAAGCAAGCACACCTTAGGATGCCTAAAAATTGTGTTGTAAATAGTCAAGCCTGGATTTGCTGCTCCACATAGGTGTTGATCAGAGCTAGAATCTTAGTCTCACACACTCATACACACACAACAACAGCTGGATTAAGAGTGTAACATAGTGTGCTGTGTTTCAGGAGCTGACAGGAAAACTTCCGAAAGAGTACCCTCTCGATCCCGGGGAGGAGCCGCCCACCATCAGACGCAAAATCGGCACCGCCTTCAAACTGGACGAGCAGAAGATCCTGCCCAGAGGAGAGGTCAGTGACTGTTTATAGTGTGATTTTAAAGTTGGTACCGTACAACCTCTGAACCCCTGACCACAGCGAATGCTGCACAGTTGTCTCAATCATACACTGCCCTTTACGCCACAATCACACATTCATGTATGTGTGCAGGGTTCTATAAATAGCTCCAGTCTGGCATGATCAGAGGAAGTGGCGATAGTGCAGTGTACGTGTTGAATGTCAGCCAAAGGAGCTGGATTACAAAATCCAAAAAAAGAGCTTAGCTGTGTGAATGAAGAAAGCTGATTTATGTAAGAGGTCACAATGTCATCTTTGCCTTTGTATGTGTGTTTTTACATGACTGATGATTGTTGATTTTGGGTGATTAATCGAAGGCATTGATAAGAGGCCACAATATCTTAGCTGTCTCAATGTGTGTGTGAGAACTAGACAACTTGGCGCCCGTAGTTGTCTTGTTATTCTGATGGAGTGTGTTTTGCTAATTTCAACAAAGGACAATTTGAAGGATTGTTTTTTGTTTTTTTGCTTAGTTTTCTCATTTTGTGTGTTTACATCTGTTTTTTTAGGAAGAGGAATTGGAGCGTTTGGAAAGGGAATTTGCCATCCAGTCTCAGATAACAGAGGCAGCGCGGCGGTTAGCATCTGATCCTCATATCAGCAGCAAAAAGCTGAAGAAACAGAGGAAGACATCGTATCTGAATGCTCTGAAGAAGCTGCAAGACATCGAGAACGGCATCAACGAGCACCGCGTTCGCTCTGGGAAGAAACCTACACAGCGTGCCTCTCTAATCATAGAGGGTGAGGAATTCTGTTTGTTGTGTTTGTTGAGACGTTTTTGCAGCGCTCCTGTGAGTTCATTAAGTGTTTCCTCTGTAAAGTCTTTCATGCTGAGAGCAAGAGTAATCGCACCTCCCCATAGACCTATAAAACTGTGAACGCATGTGTCTGTGTGTGACCTCTGCTGTGAAAATTCATTTAACGCACTCGTGTTCACGCTCAGGTTGCATTCCTCACACTCTAGGTACGGACCAGTCAGAAAATTTGTGTTGGTATATGACTAGTGTGGTGCACATTTAAATGAATAAATTATGTTTATTCTTTTCTCTTTCTGCAGTAGTCACAGGCGGTTCCCCAGCACTGGCTGCTGTGAGGTGGGAGGTAGCAACTCTCTCCAGAACAGCCCTGTGCGCTCCCTCCCTCACTGGAACAGCCAGTCCAGCATGCCCTCTACCCCTGACCTGAGAACACGGAGCTACGTCCACTCGGCCAGGTGCCCATCATCTATGGGTTTTATTTAACATAATATTTACATAGTTATATTCTTAGGCTATATAAATTAATTCTTATTTTATATGAATGGTTCATGTTTTAATTCATTCATATTTTATATGATGTAATAAATATATAATTGCATTTCATATAAAATTAAAACCAAACATAAAATCAATATGCAAATTCAAAATCAACCCTATTTACTGTCACAATACTCATCATTTATTCCAAAGAAAAATAATGTTTGTGTTTGTAATCTTTCTTCAAAATGCACTACCTGTCTTTTTTTTATTTATGTTTTTTAAATGTTTTTGAAAGAAGTCACTTATTCTCACCAAGGCTGCATTTATTTGAACAAAAATAGATATTGCGAAGTATTATTACAATTTAAAAGAACTGCTTTCTATTTTAGTATATTTTAAAATGTGATTTATTCCTGTGACGGCAAAGCTGAATTGCCAGCATCATCACTCCAGTCTTCAGTGTTACATGAACCTTCAGAAATCATTCTATGCTGATTTGCTGCTCAAATATTATTAGATATTACTGGTGCTCAATTATTAATAATTGTTCTAATTATTATAAAAACATATCTTATTACTATAAAAATTTTGCTGCATTTATTTAAAATAGAAATCTTTTGTATCATAAAAATGAACTGTTGTTGTATTTCGATCATTTTAATGCATCCTTGCTGAATAAAAGTATAATTTTTTTATAAATATAAATATTTAAAAAATAAATAATCCACTAAAATTAAAAAAATTTTCTTTCTCAGTCTAACTCAGCCATTCCGTGGCCGGAGTTCCAGTTTGGAGTCTCAGGGGAAGCTGCTATCCTTGGAGGCGGACACAGAGGCGGGACTTAGCCCTGACCTGTTTCTGTCAGGACCACGGAGGACAGGAAGCAATGGCTCTGTTGTCCCCGACGACTGCTCATCTTGCACCAGCCAATCCAGTTCAGAACATTACTACCCCTCATCCACCTCCAACCCTAACTACTGTACGCTGGCCGAGGACTCGCCCTCCAAAGCCCGACAACGGCAGCGGCAGCGTCACAAGTCTGCCGGACACCTGGGTGCATCCAGTTCTGGCAGTATGCCCAACCTAGCGGCCCGCAACGGGAGCACCCACGGAGGGGTGTGCGGAAGCCATCAGGGCGTGTACCTCCACAGCCAGAGCCAACCCTCCTCACAGTATCGCATCAAAGAGTACCCACTATACACAGAGGGCAGTAGCCCCAACGCCGTGGTTGTCCGCAGCCTGGAGAATGACCAGGAGGGGCACTACAGTGTCAAGGCACAGTTCAAGACCTCCAACTCATACACAGCTGGGGGGCTTTATAAGGAGGGGTGGGGCTCCGGGGAGGACGGGGAAGTGGGTGGTGGCAGCGGGAGGTTGACGCCCTCACGCTCACAGATTGTGAGGACTCCATCTCTAGGCAGGGAGGGAGGAGGAGGGGGACGGGCAGCGGTGTCAGAGGAGCTGCGGTGCTGGTACCAGCGCTCGTCTGGATCGCTGAAGGAGCA
>NW_015656312.1:225858-250873 GCF_001515625.1 Sinocyclocheilus rhinocerous
TATATATATATATATATATATACTGTATATATATGGCGCAAACTGTTTCTCACCCTCACAACCTAATTTTCATTCACATTTAGGTAAGGTCTGTACATTTCACTTCATTGTGTACATATTTATGCTGCTGCATTGATTTAGTGTGTGTGACGGAGAGAGCGAGAAAGAGTGGTGAAATGAGACCTATTTTATGTGTCAACTTCAGTACATTGCTGTGAGGTGTGTGTGTGTATATATGGAGGCTGTCAGGGTGGTCTGGTCAGTGTGTGGGTGTGTGTCGTGGGGATTATCACTTTTCTCTGGGTGGTAGAAACACTCCAAACCTTTTCCAGAAGCTCAAGAGTGTGTTGGCAGCAAGCAGTCAGCTTTATCTCTGACACGTTCACCACGTGTATAAGCATATGTGACTGTAGTTCAGCTGTATGCATTAGTGTCTTACAGTGGAGTCGCTCACAGATTGTGAGGACTCCATCTCTAGGCAGGGAGGGAGGAGGAGGGGGACGGGCAGCGGTGTCAGAGGAGCTGCGGTGCTGGTACCAGCGCTCGTCTGGATCGCTGAAGGAGCACAGCCGTGTCACGCACACCAGCTCCAATGCTTCAGACGGCCGTGGAGGACGAATAGGGACACTAGTGAAGGGGTCACCAGGTGAGCGGGTCAAATATAAACTATGCAAAAACAGATATATGGATACCTGCTAGACATCCTACAGTAAACATCATAAATTAGATGCATGGTTCCTGATTGTGGCTTTTTTTGCAAAACCACGTTCATATTCGCGCGATTTTTTGCGCAGCTCGTCTGTGAACAACGGCTCTGTGTAGTTAATGCTGCTCAATGTGAAAGCACGCACGTGATGGAGATTTACCGCTGATTACAGAATGGCTTTACTGACAAGATGCGCGTTAAATATCGCATGCGATTTATCGTGCAGCCCTAACACACACACACACACACACACACATATGAAAAAGCCTCGTAGTCCAATATTATTTTCTTGAAATGTAGATGGTCTAGAAGAAACTGTAGGTTGTAGTTTGTCTAATTAGTAGTTAGTTCATCTAAGTAACAACATAGTATCTAGTATCCCAGTGGCTCGTTAGATAAAGTACTGCATCTCTGTAGTTTCTTAGATGGACTAACCAATCAGAATCATGTAATAATACTAAATAAATAAGTGACACTTCTTTCAGACTAATACGAAGGACAAATCACTTTAAATTAGCTGTTAGTTTTTTGGGGTTTTTTTGCATTGCAGTTAATGTGAATAGTTTTGGTGAAAAAATCACTTGCAATATTTGTCAGTGATTTGCATCACTCTAGACGTGAGTATGCTTTTAGGCAAGGCTTATATGGTTTTCCTTGCACTAAACTTTGACCAAGAATGTTTACATATATACTTAATATTTTCATTGTGCTGTTCTTGGTTTCTTCCAAGATTGCACAATTGGCTTGGTTTTCCTGTAGATTGTACAGCTTTGTTTGTCAGTGGGTATTTACTTTAAAGAACTGTATAAATTCAGACATATTTGAGGATGTTGGTCAAAGTCTGGGTTAACTGTACCAATGCTTTGTCTGTGTTGTTCACTTTAATAGTGTGTAACAGAACTACCCCAGTGTCAAAATTACACAACTCACTCTACATTAACTGATCACGGCTACCCACAAATGCTAACCTCTCTCTCTCTCTCTCTCTCTCTGTGTGTGTCTCACTAACCCACCTCTGCCTGAATGTGTATGTGTGTTTTCTCGGGGCAGTGATACGACTGAAAGTTCTCCTACTGAAGATCGTTCTCCCTCTCACCAAAGCACTGACCAGTAGAGAGGTACACTCTCTCTCTCTCTCTCTCTCTTCTCTCTCTCTCAATCTCTATCTCTTTGCATGTTCTGTATCTCACTCTTTCACTCCTTCACCTCTCTGACTGTGTCATTTTCTTGTGTTGGAATTTAACTTGTGACTGAATTTGTATTGCAAAATGCAAATTTTATTTGTGTTGTTTCATTAAAAATTTACCAGGGAGTACTGAAGCAGGTACACTCTCTCAATCTCTATCTCTCTGCATGTTCTGTATCTCACTCTTTCACTCCTTCACCTCTCTGACGGTGTCATTTGCTTGTGTTGGAAGTGAATTTGTATTTCAGAATACAAATTTTATTTAAGTGTTATTTTGTTATTATAATTTACTAGGGAGTACTGAAACAAAACTTCATTGTGGGCAGTATGACCAAACTTTTGTATCACAAAATTAGAAATTGTATATTATGTGGTGTAACAGTTTCTTTATATTTATATTATATTTTAATTTTTAAAAATAAGGTTTTAAAAAATATATACATTTTTATTTTTTAATATATATATATATATATATATATAGAGAGAGAGAGAGAGAGAGAGAGAGAAAAGAAAAATATGTAATGTTATATATTAAATATTTTATTTTATATATATATTTTAAAAATTAATCTATTAAATATGTTAAAAAGGAAATGTAATGTATTAAATGTAATATGTAAGATCTATTTAATACAGTAAATTTAATGTTTTACAAAAAATACTTTTTTTTTCTTTTGCTTATAATAACAAGTATTTTTCTCTTATTTGGGTTTTTAATTTTTCTTCATTGGTTCCATGTGCAAAAAACAGATGCAGGTGTTCCCACTGTTATCCAGGTCCAGACAAAGTTTTTTGCACTTTCTACACGTACATGGTAGATGGCATATTCTACATGGTAAAATATATAAGGATAGCTTAAAGCATGTTCAAATTAACCTGTTTATTCAGATGACATTCAATTCCATATGGGCCTTCTGATAGTTGCACAAATATAAATCTAGCAACCAGAGTATAAATGGTACAGCCTGTTAAATATACCTATTACAAAATGTCAAGATTTCTTACACTTTCCTCTACTTCTCATCTGCAGATCGCCATTCACAGATAGTTGTTTCCTGAGCAGTCCCCTGTGCTCTGAGATAGTGGACGTACAGTGGTACGGGCACGAGAAGGCAAAGCCGGGAACGCTCGTCTAAACCCTCATCCTTCATCCCTCTCTCTTTAAAAGAGTGTTCAGAAGGCAGGCCTGACCACAGTCTGGACCTCAACTCATCTGAAAACACCTATGGCTGGAGCCAGTACCACCTCGCCCTCTCCTTCCTCTCTGTATATCCGGCGGTACAGTGCTTATGAACTATGGGAATACAAGAGTCTGAATGAACTGAGCTTGACCTTGTCTGACCCTCCCACTCTGACTTTTGAACTTTGACCCAGTTAGCTGGCAGCCGGTTTTTCCGTATGCACAAACCCTCCGTGTTTAATCCATCGCTGGATTGATGTGCATAAGAGATGTCTTATGCGCGTTGTACTATAAGTGAACCCCACTCATGCACACACATGCTAAAATAGTCGTTCGCCCCCTGCTGTCGTGTGTGTCCCTCTGCACTGATGTCAGAGAGCCGGCGTCGTTCTCTCTCATGCACATGACATGCACAAAAAAACATTCCAATGGATTGCTTTGGCGTCAACCACCTTTGTAGAACTTTATGTTCTTAGTTCTGTTAAAAAACAAAAAAAACAGTATGTGACCACAAGCCCCACCTTCATACTACAGCGCCCCTTCTCATTGGACCGGAGTGCATCATAAGCCCCTCCCACTGTCTGGGAACTTTGATATTTTGTGAATAACAATAGAGCATTTAAAAAAGGCAGAGGCCTTTCTTCGGTCGTTCTGGATTGGAAGATGAGCCCCAATATCATATCGCTCATGATTATGACGTCACAAGTATGTCATTTCGAGAAAATTCAAAACATTGTAGTCTTTGTGCGTAATGTTGATTTGTCATTCTCAAGTTCATCGATTCTGGTCCAGGAAGTTCAGCCATTTTTACAAAACATTAGCTAATTTAGAAGCCATAGCTGTAAAACAAATCTGAAATGTTAGCTTAGAGGCATTAGCATGACCCTCGGCTTTGAGTGACTGATCTGTGAAGTACTGCAACTCAGGCTGCAACCGGCAACTCGCCACCATGGTGCTCTGAGCTTGAACTGCACATCCCACAATGCCCTGCTGTATGCCCACACTGCATGAACAGTCACAAACCCCCGCCTATAGTGTTGTGACATCAGTGAAGTAACGAGACACACAAAACCTTCTTCAAACACCGCTGGCCTTATCGGTTTTCTGTTTTTATGTATGTTTTTAATTCAGGATTTTACTTAATTGTAACACCACTATGACATTACGTTCGTATTTATAAAACCGTCAAAAGTCAGATGAGCACAACGCAACGTGGCACACCGACACAATATTTTAACGAAAATGACATTACCTCTTCCCTGAGGCTTTCAGGAGAACAGCATTCCAGAATGTGACGTGATTAAAGCAGGTGCTTCATTTTAAAAGCAGCCAGTGAGAAACCATAAGCTCAGACAATACAGGGTGTGTAATGCTTTTATCACACAGTCAACAAGATCCGAAACCACGTGTGCCCCTCACTTCGATCGTCTGACCGAGGAAACATCAAGCCATAATGCTAAAGACCGCATTTGTCACATATTCTGCAAGATACGAAACATCGTACACGCAAAGTACCTTAAGAAACAGGAAGCTAAAAGCACACCCTGTGCCGTTACAACTCAACAGATCTTCAAAAAGTCAGTAGTTTGTGCGTTAACATGAGCAGTTATTACAAATGTGTATTTGAAAGGGTCCAAATCACCAGACATTAAATCTAAAAGTCATCCGATTCATGTTCCATGAAGGGCCTATAAGTAAACCAGACGTTTTTATCTGCCCTAAAATTGATTGTTCGTTATTTTTGTGCATGCTCAGCACACTGTGTTATGCATCTTGATGTTAAAATTCAAACCCTTCGTTTAGAGGTCGTTCAGACCTCATGTCCTCTTAGGCCAATGTGAGCTCACTCCTCTCGTCTACCTGTACACTATATCAAAAACAAAAATCTTTTTATATTAAAAAAAACAACTAACACATTTATCAACATTTATAGGCAGGACTGTGGAAACTGGGTTCTTTTAAAAGAAAACGATTCCATCCATTTAATGATTTTTATAAATCAGTATTCGTTTTATTTTCGGGTCTTTAAGCTGGGAAATAGCAACGACACGTTCAGGTGCTACAGGAAGACCAGTTACTGCTTTGGTTTCCTAGCTGTAGACTTTTCCTAACTGTTGTCAATAGTTTTAATACCAGTCGTGCAAAATGAAGGACGTTAGTTACTAAACTGTCTTCTAACTTCGTCTTGACAATAGAGCATGTTTCATGAGTTCATTTTCAGACATAACCGGACAAAATAAAATGGTGTTGTAGAAAAAAATAAAGTGGAATTGTTGGGCGGATTAAATATAAGCAAATTCCACAGTTAATTTATTCTTTTTTCTATTAAGAATTTGTATAGTAACATTTTTCAAAAAACGTGTTGTTGGCAACTGATACTGAATTTTCCAGATGAGAAATGTGGTGGTTCTTGAGATCCTGAAATAAATTATTGCTGAATGTTCTCTAAACCAAAGCCTGAAATCACTTTATTGCTATTATTCGCATGGTTAATGTATATATATATTGTTATTCATAACGCAACATGCTGCTTCAGGTGGATGAAGGTGATGATCTGCTTCCTCCAGGCGTAATTAAAATTCTTCCGCATGTCACCTTTGTGGATTATGTTCCTGCATGTAGAATGAGATCAGCCACAGGTGAAGCTGACAATCACACCCGCTGATTGAAATACCAAGTCCATGAAACTGAAATTTGATTTGACAAATTTAAATGCTGCTTAAAAATATGCATATGTATGTCACGTCACAGAAAACATTAATAATTGTAATGGGTGGGGAAAAGAGAAAGAAAATTGTTTTGCTTTGATCCTTCATTCAAGGTCACACATATGGGATGTCCTGTTTTGGACAGAAATTACAAAGTTATTTATTTTATTTTTTTGTACTTTTTATTTTTTTTGTCTTACCATACATATACACGCATATTCACAAAAACTGACAGTTGAAAGAATAAAGTGATAATATTGATTATAAAATATAATTAAAAATAAAATAGCTATAGTATATATATAAATATAATTTAGATTTTATTCAATATTATATTCAAAGTTAAATAAATAATGATTGACCCGTGACATTTGACGAGCACAAAACTGTTCATTTTTGAGAACAATGAACAAACGTTTGATGTTGACAGAAATCATTAAGGTCTACCACCCACAGTTCAACATTTAAGGATTTAAGGACCGTTTACATTAAGTAATGATCACATATTATGAATGCATGTGATTCATCCATCACAACATGCACTCCAAATCACCCTCCAGCTCTAATAGCTCCTGCTGATACTTAAAGCTTAAAGCATTTTACTCTGCAATTTTCCAGTGGATGTGTGTATTTGTGTTTGTCTATAAGTGTGAGTCTCCTACAGCTGCTGAACATTTACTCATTCGTTCCACACCTACTGTCAGACTCGGATGTGCATGGAAACAGATAAACCCTTTCACAAGCATATATATATATATATATATCATGTTCCCTTTACAAACAGTCAAATATTTTGTCAGAAGGTGTTGCTCCAGGTTTGAGATCAGTGACAAAACATTGGGTCTCAAACACCAGTCTTTATTTGCATCTGTTCTCTACATAAAAATAGCAGAATACATAAAGCACACAAGTCATATGGACCAGAGTTATGTTAGAATTATTTCTGTATTATAGTACTTATTCAAATTTATATTTGCTTTTATTTTAATATTTTCAGTTTTTATTTTAATTTTAGTTTAAGTTCTAGTAATTGTGTTGTGTGCATTTTTATTAGGGTTATTTTTATTTTGGGGGTTTTAATATAGATTTTTTTATTTCACTTTATTTTTATTTCAGTTACTGGTTTTAGTAATTTTAGTCCTGAAACTTGTTTCAGTTAGTTACCAAGCCAACATTTATATTCCTTAATTAATATTTACATTTTATTTTATTTTATTTATTTTTTTAATTTCATCTTTCATCTATCTTTATGTTCTACGGAAGAAAGAGAATCATGTTTGGAACATCATAAGGGTGAGTTAACGATTACTTTGCAAGTAATTCTCATAAGTCCCTGTGACCACTTCCTGTCTTAGGACTCTATATGCGATGCCTACTAAGGTTCTGATCAGCTCCCTACAGTCTTCTTGAATACTGTTAATATGACTCACAGGTTTTGTGCCATCGTCCCACAGGAAGTGAGTATGTTTGTGCCTTGGACAATGGCTTGGGGTCTCCCCCGGCAACAGGAACACAACACTGGAGATGTGGCCGCTATTATTGTGTTGGCGGTCAAGCCAGAGTGATGCTGGAGATATGTGTTTTTCGGGGCAGCTGAATCTATTGTACCTACTGCAGCTGGAATGTGAACAACAAGAGACGCTGTGTTTATAGAAATCTTCCATTTCCTGTGAAGCTCAGTGGATGCTTTGTTGAATGAAATATTTTCGACACTGAATCCATGACATTCCCCTGCTGTGTGTGAAGGGCTTGAGGAACCCCGAGGAGTGTTGTTTTCAGTGAACATGAAAGCTTGACTTCATAGGGCATCACCGTGACCCTTAGTATGGAGGGTCAAGGCATTTGGAGTTATTTTGGAGAATTGTTCGAATTTGGCAGCTGACTATAGGCCAAAATAAACAGCACCACTGCTATCAGTTCAAGGACTGGTGGGATGTATTATTGAAAGATCTGGGCTTGAAACCATAAGGTAGGTGGTTCATTCTCCACAAGAAATGATTCATGAACCATTAACATTGTGCCCTTGAGCAAGACACTTAACCCTAAGTTACTCGAGTCCAGGAAAACCAAACCTTGTCCAAACTAGCACAACATAGTAAAACACCGTCTCTTTGAGGTAAATCAGATTTAAATTAATAAATTACTAGGGTTTTTCAGTGATTCTTTCTGCAAGTATTCTTTCTGAATCATCCATTCAAACCCAAACATAGATTCACTGAGAATGAAAAAAGAAACTGCCACTGATCTATATAAATGACTTTTATAATATACTCTACAATATTGTATTCTCTGATCAATATTATATACAGTGATGGGGAGTAACTAGTTACAAGTAACATAATTACGTAATTTAATAACAAAATGAATGTAACTGTAATCTGTAACAGTTACTGAGAAAAAATGTGTAATTATTAAATTACAGTTACTTATGAAAATGTTAACAATTACAAAGGGGGTTATATCTGAATATTTCCACACACATACAAACTTGATTGATTTCTTTCCCAAATTGCACTGAATGCTCTAAAATGTGAGACGCCAATGTTTCAGGAGTGTAGGACACAGAATATGACACGTTTTGATAACAGTTTTATTTCCTATTTGGGTTTACGTATATATGCTTTAGTTTTTTAAGATTAACTGGGTTTTTTTTCCAAGGCCAGTGTTTCCTGTCATAGCTATGCAAAGATTTGGTTTCAAAAACAGTATCATAGCTATTAAACTATATCTTGTTATGATTTTAAATCTGTATTTAAGCTCAGAACGGTCTCAAAGTAAAATGTGGTGCTATTGTCTGATTTTGTAGTAGCTGTGCTTTAAAATGTAATTTTTATAATCGGTTCAAGAGATGAAGGATTTTGAAAGTCTGACAGTAATTCAAAAGGTTAACCCAGCCTGGTTTACATGTTTCAAAATGATGAAAACATTCATTAGAAATTTAGAAAAGTATTACATTTTAAATAGGGTAACTTGTAATCTGTAACCTATTACATTTCCAAAGTAACCTTCCTAACACTGATTATAGATCAGTGGTAACTGCCTTTATGAGTGAGTCATTGAATCATCGGTTCAACCGATTCGTTCAAAAGCACTGGCTGCATCCGAATATACTTCCATATATGGTAATCAAAAAACAGTACCTACAAGTTTGAACGCAGCCACTGAATCCTCCAGTTAACCAATTAGCTGATTCTTTCAGGAGTGAACGATGAGAACGTCACTTGAATCATCAAGCGAACCGATTCATTCAAAACAAACTTCATTGGACCTATTATCGTTGGCAATATTGCATCTGAAATGTAAGTTTATCAATATTAACTTGTTTATTGTGCTGTTAAACACACTAGCAACCAAATATATCGACCATAACATTTTTAGAAGACAACTAACGTACAGCCTCTACTTTACGGCGTCTATGTCTTTACATTACTTTCCAGCATATGTAGTCACTAACAATTCATGTGACGCATAAATACCCACACACTCGCTCTCCCATGCTAAGAAAGCCCATTATGAAGGTAGAATGACGTCAAAAAGATTTGCATACGCAGGGTAAGAGTTGTGGAAGTGTACATAAGACTGTAAACGTACTGTAAATTAAATTTGCATGTGTAAGAGAAGCTTTGTAAAGGTGTAAATTGCGTTTCAAGCATAAGAAAAAATTATTTGCAGCATTTTACTGTTACTCGTAAGTGTAATTCATGTATTGTGAAACTGCAGCTTCATGCTAACGCAAAATAAATATGATCTGCATGCTTCTGACTTCCATTTTCCCGCGCTTACACTTTTGGCACGTTTCTTTCGCCAAAAGACGGTCAAAAGCACTGCAAGCCTGTGAACAGTGATTTGCAAGCGAAAACAACAGTTTAAAGAACTGCAAAACGGATTGACTGCATAGAACCAATCTGTACGTGTAAAAAAAAAAAACTGTTGCAAATGTCTAAATGACTTGTTGTGCATGTGGGGCAAAAAGTTCCCGAAATAAACCGATATGTACAGCTCCGTCTTTCTTTTCTCTGCGCTTACAATTTTGGCACGATTCTCTCTCTAACTGAGTTTTGCAAGCAGTGTTGCCAATTAATTTTCAGGGGAAGTTGCTAAAGGGAGGTTGATTTGTTGCTAAAAGTTGCTAAATGATGTTGTGATGACATTGCGTGATGACGTCATTACGTAATCACGATGCAAAATTGTCAAATCTCAGCAAAAACATATATTTTATATATGTTAATTTAGATTTGTTCGTAGCAATATAAATGCATAATATAGTATTAAAATATAAATAACTATTTTTAAATCCATTGAATTATCGAAAACGTACACATTTTTGAACGATTACAATTTAAGTTTTATACTTTAAAGCAGTTTACTGGAAAATTACTAACACCTTTTCCATTTTTCCGCATATTTTTCTTACAGTGTACTGTAAGAAACAGTGTAAATCATCAACAATCGCAGGTACAAGCTACTAACAAAGTGTCTCATAAATGAAAAATAACAGTATTCAATTATTATTATTATTACTATTAAACAATTGCAAATAGCAGCTAACTTAATTCCTGTAACGTGTGTACTGCTAGGCATCTTTGGTTTCCTCTTTTTGTGTAATTTAAATGGTCAATTGTGCCTTTTTATCGTTCGAATCACTTATCAAAAGTTGCTAAAAGCTGCCATATAAATTGTAAAAAATAGCTAAATTTGTTGCTAGGTGCTTTTGGAAGAAAAAGTTGCTAGGGTAGTCTGAAAAGTTGCTAAATTTAGCAACAAAATTGCTAAGTTGGCAACACTGTTTGCAAGCGTGAGGGGGAGGGCGGGTCCACCTTCTTCTTGTAGCCAATCAAATGAGCCTCTCGCTGACTCTCCATTTACTCTTATCTGATTGGTTCAATAAACACATCGTACGCCGAGACATTAATCTTCATTTAGTTCAGGATCGTTCTTGCTGCCAGAATGGTACTTTTAAGTACACATACAGTAAAAAAATTAATCTATGCAAATCTTTTTGACGTCATTCTACCTTCATAGCCCATTCTTCCAGAGTAATGTTTCTGTATGAACCCTGCAGGGTCTGGAGCAGAGCAGCTTATTCTGTTACAGCTTTCACAAGCAGCTGGAAGCCGTTATTCTCTCATGTGATGAAAGTGCGTGTGTGTCAGGGTTGCCAGGTTTTCACAACAAAGCCCGCCCAATTGCTACTCAAAACCAAAATTAGCCCAATCGCGTTTCGAGGGGGTCCCCCGGTAAAAATCTCGTTCAGGGGGGTAAAATACACGTTTTTTTTGGTGGGGTCCCCCTGGTAAAATTCGCAATCCAGCGGCTAAAATGTCACGTTATTGGGGTCGCGGCGGCAACATTGTTAAAGTAGCCCAATTCCGCGGGAAAACCGCGTACTTGGCAACACTGGTGTATGTGTGCGTTTCTCCCACAAGACGTGAGAACAGCGCGCGTGTTGGAATGCTGTGTGAAGGAAGGGACGTATATTGTTTGTGTCCTGGGAGTTTGGGACTGGTGTGTTTTTGATCGTAACTTTAATCACCATGGAAACTGCAGCAAGGGGTTATGGGAGCTGGAGTCTCTGCCAATGTAGGGTCATGACACCTGAGGTTATGAATATATATTTTGCAACATTTTAAACAATGAACATATAGAGGTAATTATGATTACAGCAAAGACTATTAATACTGAGATAAACAAGGATATTACTAAGAAAAGCAGCATCTTGATTAGCTAATGACATACTGTGCATTTTAAATCAATCAAAAGTTAGATTTAATGCTTTGCCGTTTCCCCCCCTTTGTTGTATCTTTGTGTTAAGTATTAAGGTAGTGACCCATTTTTATTTCAAAATGAGTAAAAATAGGTTTTTGTGGATAAATAATTTTTCATAAGTTAACTTGTAATATACAGTATTTTAAATATCATTATCACAAAAATATATTTTCCTCTGATGTTGCATTGCAACAGTTGGTAGCACTATTTTAAGGTGCCCTTGTTATATGATACATGTAATTACTATTATAATAACAACTAATTATGCATAATTGCATGCAAGTAAACCAAAATCCAAATCCTAACCATATAGTAAGTACATGTAGTTAATTAATATTACTCAGTACTTATATGTATAATTACACTGTAACAAGGACACCTTAAAATAAATAAAGTGTAACCCAACATTTTTGGTCATCATGTGATGTAAATCACATCAGTCAGCAGGAAATCCAAGGAAATCTGATTTGGTCCCAGCATTAGGAAGTCAGTCAACTCTTCCTGTGACTCAGGACTTCCTTTAACTCATCTCAAGAGGTCAGATAAAGTCATGAGATGTGATTTTAGCATTTTTTAAAAATGTTTTGATAGTGACTCAAATCGCAAGTTTTGGAATTCACCTTTAAAAGGGATATTTCCTGTCTGTAAAGGAACAGACCTACTTCTCTTGGTTTGTTCATGAATTTACAGTTTCTGTAGTGTTCATCAAGCATCAGTAAATGTAATGGAAAAGATCACTCCTGTATCCGACAGTAAAAAAAAAACACTCGACGACTCCACGCGTTCTCAAGATTGGTGTATATTTACAGTAAATAATGTATTTACAACATGAGAGAATGATTGACAGCCATACATTATTCAATATGACAGGACATGACTTTGAATGCTGTGATTAGTACGTCACAGAGCGTTGTACTCCACACACTTTGAGGGATCCGTTGGGAAATGTTTCTGACAGATTGTCATCAATCTTTTCAGCCCCTGAAAATACAAAAAAAAGATCGGATCACTGATCTGATGAACATCACAACTCTAATATAATGCACACAATGTAATAATCACACTTCTATTCATACTGTCATTTCAGACCTGAATGTACTTCCTCTGGGTCTCGTCGTTGAGCACATGGGCGACGTGTTTGGAGAAGATCTTCTCACGTCCAGTACGAGCGTGGATACCCACCATAGTCACTCCGATGGGCCATGGAGCATTTCCTATAGCCATCTGCAGATAAGCATCATTTGCCTGCGTGTACACAGAGTGTTAGTCAGGTTTCCTCACAAATACACCAATTACAAACTGAAATTCAAAGTATTGCAATTAGAACAACATACCTTAACATATTCTCTCTCCAGCATGAACTTTATGATGTCTGTGATGGACTCCTTAATATCTGCTGGCAAATTCTATATATAGAAGACACAATGAACCCTGTGAGTCTCTATCTAATAATACTGTATATATAAAAGCTTGTAGAACAGCATACCTTCTTGCGTAGTTTTCTGAACAGAGGTTCCAAATAAGATTCAGTCTGTTTTTGGGTGGCACTGGCGAGTTTGCCCTGGACACTACGCTTCACATGGTCCTCTCGGCTGTTTAGATCTTTAGCCCACACTCCTAGCAAGAACTATAATAAAAAAAGAAACTTTATTTTAGATGAAGCGCCTTTAAAAAGACCACTCTTTACATGCAAGTTGAAACATACAAAAAAAAAATTTCATTTAATAATTAACTTTAAAAATACACATACAAGCAGACAAAATAAAATGATTACATTTTTTAATTATGCATCAGATGCTCATTAAATCATTAATTAATATTTCAAACAAAAGTAAATAATTACAATATTGTCAAAAGTCAGTACAAGACTTAAACACTCCAAAAGGGATTAAAAAAAAACTAATTTTTAAAAATCACAGCTAAATTAAAAAAAGAAAAGAAAAACATACCCTTAAAACTTTATTTATGATGTCCATGTCTCTAAAATCATCACCAGTGCCAAGAGACGCTCCCAAAGCCTGTTTAATACATGTTGTTAGAAATGAATGTAGCAGTTATAGAGCATCACATCTTTTGTTATATTATATAGATTCCAGACAATCTAATTCAGGGTTTCCCAAACTTTTTTGTCAGCCGAACCCCTTTGACCTAAAAGATTTACTTGTAAGTACCCCCTTTTAATAATTGAACAACTCATTTGCACGTCCACTGCTCTCTGTTGTTGGTTAATGGTCGCATTACAAACAGGTAAACAAACTATTCTTTTTAGTAAGTGTTTTATTTTGATGGTTTTTATTTAAAAATTATTTTAATTTAAAATTTTTGAGATTTCATTAATTACTAGTGTTTCACCAACACACAGACCCGTTTGGAAACCCTGGTCTAGTTATGAAGAATATTAGATTTCAGATGGAGGACTATAGTGCCACCTAGTGGGACCATGATAGAAGTACTTCTCATCAGGCACATTAGTACAGATTCTGGAATTGATGTGCTCTAATTGTATTGCTATGTGGAGGTAAAATGTTTTCTGTGAATGTGCAAGACTTATTATTTATTATCTGCTAAAGGTAAAAGATTAGAAGAATAACAAAGTGCAGTAAATGGTCAAACTATTTGCACTACAAACCAGTGTTTCTAATTACCATAAATTAAAATAATGATAACAAATATCAGTTTAGAATGTCAAGCAACATAAAGGTCTGTCAGCTAAAATAACTGGAAGCCTCGCATATTTACAAATGGATGCACCTACTCTTACATTAAACATGAGGAAATGAATTAGTGTAAGCTAACTTTGTGTGTGTGGGTTTTACCTCTAGCTCCTCAATGGTGGTATTTTCTTCATGCACTTTGAGATCGTGTTGTGTGTCCAGTTCAGCACCCTCTGCTCCACCGACAATCTCATTCAGATACTGCTGATCGATCTTATCCATGGCAGCCTTCAGATCATTCCTCAAACCCTACACACACCGACAAGGTAAGCCTTAAATAGTGTGTCAAATTCAGCATGAGTCCATCATATAGTACACTATATTCTTGAAAGCACATTTCTTGCAGGGAAATTTTGAAAAAATTCCTGGTAAACAAACGTACACTATATGACAAGAGTGTGAAGATGGCGAGAGGAGATGTGGGTTTTACCTTGTTTACTTCTGGTGCTAGAATTTCAATCTTCCGGAGTCTCTGGAAAGCATCATAATCGGATTCCCCAAACAGACGGATGGGCTCGCCACGTTCCCTCAGACGTCTGATCACCTGCACACAGCCACAAGATGTATTATTCATCCAAGAACAAAAACAACCTCATCAGGTGAGCTCTGATTGGATGACCCACCTCCTGTCGGGAAAGTGTCATTGGCAGCTTCTCCTCTGTGAGCTCCAGTTCTAACACAGGATTGGATGATGTAGATGGAGGCGCCTCCTCCTCAGTCTTGTCCAGCTTGAAAAAAAAAAATCATAATAATAAAAAATAAAATGACTGTTACATCATTCTGATACCACTGCAAAGCATATAATTGTGAGATCAAGAAGGGCTGCTTGCAAAATAATAATCATAAACTGTTAAGATTTTCCAAAATGAAAGACCAAAAACAAATACTTCTCCATATAATCATGCAGCATATTTAAATCCTAATCTAATCTTATATAAATAGGAGTGCATAGAATTCTCCCAAGATGCAATGAGTCAACAGCAAATAATTGCATAAATGAATTGCCATAATGAGCCTGCTGGCCATGCTCTGACATCGAAGCTGTATCTTGACACCGGTTTTAATTTAACACACCATGCAAGCAATATCAAAACCAAATAAGATAGCTTAAAAACACTGAGCATTGCACAAATGAGAGTAGGCAAGGCATCTAGAATTCAAACAACTTGTGCTTTGCTCCAGGGTGGGCATCTCCGTCACACATAAGGGCACCGATTTTACTGTGATCATTATGCGGCTGTGCTGAAAATTCAGATAGTGCTGCCTCCAGCTTTGTGCAACACTGGGAGCAAAGGCAATTAAACACACAAATGTTCTTGAGTCATGCTGAAACCCGGTCAAACATCTGTCTGGCAGCATGCATTCTGTCTGCCTGAGCCCTACCTGTCTCACAGGCTGCTCATTAGAAACCTACACTCACAGAACACACACACACACACACAGACAGCAGGAAAGAGAATATGAGAAGAGATACACAGCAAACAGAAGACACCACTCCAGGATGAGAAGAGAACTAGAGAGAAAGAGCTTTTTGAAAGGAATAGTTCACCCAAAAATGAAAATTTGCTGCAATTTGATTCACCCTCAGGCCATCCAAGATTTAGATGAGTTTGTTTCTTCATCAGAACAGATTTCGAGAAATGTAGAATTAATCCATAATTTTGCTTTGTCCAGTGAAAAAGTCAAACAGTCTGATTCAGGAGAGAAATATGCACAGATCAAGCACTGTTTACAAGCGAAAACAGTTCTAAACAAATATGTCAGTAGATTTTGATGTAAAAGGACAACGGTGAATGGACTTTTTCCACTGGAAGAACTGATATTACGGACTCGTATTTTGGCTTGAAGTGACTCATATTAAAAATATGCGTCTAAAATATAGACGACTCATATTTTAGTTGGAAGCAACGGTTTGAAGTTAAAAAACGTCTTAATGACGGATTTGTTTCTTACAAACACGCAGCTTTTGACTTCACAAGACATTAATTGATGGACTGGAGTGGTGTGGATTACTTGTGGACTCTCATTCTGACGGCACCCATTCACTGCAGAGGATCCATTGGTGAGCAAGTGATGGAATGCTACATTTCTCTAAATCTGTTCTTCTGATGAAGAAACAAACTCATCTACATCTTGGATGGCATCAGGACAAGTACATTTTCAGCAAGTGAGTATGGGATGGAAGACACATTATTAATAGGACAGTTAATTTCTTTTAAAGCCACAGCGGATGACTGACAGACAAGTAGATGGTCCCTGTATGTCATCTAAAACTCCAAGGGGGACGCAAGAGAGTTAGTGGAAAGGTAGAGAAAAACAGGGTAAAAAAACTAAATAAACTAAGACAGAAATTGATTAGAATAAATACAAATACTATACTAATATAATAAAAAATGCAATAATGTAACAATACAAATGAAATATTTTCTAAATAATATTTGACATATATCAAATTAATTTTTCACTGCATCAATTGGGTCTTTATACATGAAAATATAGTTGCAGTTGCCTTTTAAATTTTAGGACGATCATATTTGGGGGTCCGTGGCAGCTAAAAGATTGAAAACTAAAAATGTATTAAACGGATTACACAACAAATACTGTGTGGTTAAATGTGTTTTTGAGCAGCTGTGTTCAACCTCATGAGAAAAATGGAAGTAACGTTAACTAATGTGTAAGTGAAGCAATGTATCATGATGTAATGTTGTCTATATTCACAGCTGGACTTTATACCTTGTATCCACATCTCCTGTAATAATCATCCTCTTCTTTACGCGCGAGATCAGCCCGTTTAAAGTATTTCTTTGAGTCCTGGAGAAACAACACGAGTACAGCGTTACACAATCCACATATCTGCACACAACAGCATCAACCTAAAACAGCGATGTAAAGTGTAAACCGATCTGGCCTAACGTTAGTAGTATTCTAGAACAGTCGCTACTCACATCGACCAGCTCTTTCTCCTCTATGTGTTTTCTTTTCCTCGCGATCTCTGCTTTGAGGATGTCCATAACTCAATAGGTAACAAAAACTATTAAGATTGTTTCAGAAAGTGTGTCTCTTTTCTACATAAACATCTAACGGGAAGCAGTTTAGACGCTTCCGTTCACCGTTTCTCGGTCGCTGGCTGCTGGAGATCACTCTGAGTCATTACTGCCATCTAGTGGACAAATGTGAGACTAACGCTGGGAAAAGTTTGATAAGTGCACGTAATCGCAAACTTCATCTCTGTATTCGCAATAATAATTACAAAAGAAAGAACACAGTTTGTATTTGTATCTTTTTCAAACTAGCTGGGCAGAATCTTCTTCATGTCATATATTAAACATATACTGTATTATTTTTATAGTAAGAATATTAGTTGAATTGAAATGTTAATTGTTTAAAATAATTATTTCATTTATTTATTTATTTTAGGTGGTATTGTGTGTTATTTTTTTATTTATTTGGTCCATAATGCTTGTTAACTGAACAGCGGTCATTCACTAGGCCTACATAATTTTTTAATGGTGATATTTCAGGTTTATTTTAAATGGATAAATGTTAGGTTTAATTTTATTTATTTATATATTTTATAGATTATAACGTTCAATGATCTTCTTATTTTTTCTTTTTAATTTCCGCTTTTGCTTCCCGTTCTCCGTTATTAAAACAGATATGATTTTTTTTTTTTTAAATAATAAATAAAAGTTTAAACTTTTCAACGCATTACTCCTTTGTGAGAGTAGTCGCCGACTGCCAAAACTGACAGGAAAGTTTCTTCTCCTCCTGACAACAGAACGCCAGTGACCGAGTCATTTTCCTCCCGTCTGTCCAATGTAAATCTGGACCCTCATATTTGCGTCCCAGAAATATTAGCGACCATCAGGTGGCGCAAAGGAATAGACGTGACGAATTCTGAAAGAATTAAGAGGTTTATTTATTTACATCATAAACGAGCAGCCCCGCAGGAGAATGTTAACGCGTCCTGTCCATCCTCCTCCTCCTCCTCCTCACCACCATCATCATCATCAGTCCAGAGAGACTCGCGCTTATTATTAAAGCTCAGGTTCGCTTCACTCATCATCAGCTGGACTTAATGAGTTTGTCAGTGATTAAAGAGCCTGTGTGCTGCTGATGAACTGTGCTGGATTCTGCCTCTTCACCGCTCTGCCCTTAAAATGGAGTTTGTGGAGAGGAAGCGGAGCAGGAAATCGCAGAGCTTTAAACTGGTGAAGGATGCAGGTAAGGAGACCTACGGTCCTGTAGATGACAGCAGACAATAGAGCACAACGGAGGCGTTACGTCAGCACTCTGGAATGCACCTGTGATACAATGTATCATTCCTTCATTGTCCTGCTCGCATCATCACAATGTCAGACGCTGCGTTCTGATCGAATCGTTTGGATTATTCGTTTTGTTTAATCACATGTTTTTC
Organism: Sinocyclocheilus rhinocerous; assembly: GCF_001515625.1. Classification (NCBI taxonomy): domain Eukaryota; kingdom Metazoa; phylum Chordata; class Actinopteri; order Cypriniformes; family Cyprinidae; genus Sinocyclocheilus; species Sinocyclocheilus rhinocerous. The sequence goes on from NW_015656312.1 coordinate 244,536, forward strand.
GGCAACGTTCATAGTAAAAACATTTTCATCTTCTAATGCGTTTAGTCTGTCCGTGTGCACTTGTTCAGGTGTGATGGAATATAATAAAGGTCTGTTTGCTGCTCTTCACAGTCACGCAGCCTACAGGTGGTCCTGCAGCACCACTTCATCACATCTGCACCGCGCAGACGTCACGCATACAGCTGCTGTTATGAGTGACATCACACCAGTAGTGCACGACATGTCAAGCAGCGTCCTGCTGTACTTCATCTAAAAGTATTTAAGACGCTTTCATAATTATTATAGATGCAATTTTAACAGCTCATTCAAATTGAGAGCCTATATGAAATATCTGTGCTATTAAAAATTAATTTAAATTTTTTTTTAACTTTTTATTTTTTTCCCTCTGACCTAATCAAAACCGATATCCATTCTAGTATATTACACTGTACATTGTCTTACAAAAGTTATAATATATATAGCCGAACAAAAAAAAAATTCTTAAATTATAAAAAACAGATATAGATTTTATACCATTCATGTATGGCGTATAATTTATTTTGTCTTGGGTGATCTTTATCCTCAGCACTGTATATATCTGTATGGGAGAAAGAAATGGTACAAATAAAATAATAAAAATACAAAAACAAATAATAATAATAAAATAATAAAAGAAAATAAAAATTTTTTTTATTTTAAATACTGTTATCAGAGATCTAATTGTCATGTCAAAATTCATTGCATTTTTATTACATTAATTTCATATATATATATTTCATATCATATATATATATAATATATATATATATCATGAAATATGAAATTTAGTTTGAAGTTTTTATAAGAATAGTCATGTACAATTAAGCTGATACTGAAGTGTTAAGCATATTTTTAAGCCATTGACATTATCTCACATTGTGAACAGATGGACAGACAGATAGATAGATAGATAGATAGATAGATAGATAAATAGATAGATAGAGATTTTTTTCTCTACTCTCCTATGAATAAAAGGCTAAAAAGCATTATAAACAAAATGGTGTCATGACCTCATAATGATGGGAAAACTCTGCTGTGATTCATTTAGATTTTAGCCATGAAATGGATGATGTAGACCAGAATGACACTGAAGGAGATGCCTTGGATGCCTCTGAGACTGAAGGTAGCTGTCGTTCATCATAACACACTTTATGGCTGTGTGCAGGCTCTGTGTGTTAACTGTGTCTTTCAGTCTGGTTAGGTGATGAAGGGATGGAGATAAAGAAGCAGATAACAGGCATGATGAGCTTGCTGAGTGACAAGACAGGACGAGTGTACCAGCGCGTTGGACGAGAGGGTGAGACCCTCAAACAGGAGCCTCAGGAGGAGGCTCTCAGCCTGCCTGTGGCTCAGAGCCCGGCCCCTGAACATCTCCAGTATGGCTGGAGCTCAGTCCTGATGGCTCACGGGCAGTACGGCACCCGCTCCAAAACCCAGAGAATGCTCAACCACTCGAAAGCTAATGGTGAGTCTCTAAACAATGAAGCGATTTTATTACAGTACCTTCAGATGGTTTGTTAAGTGAGCAAAATCTGTCAAATGCAAAACAAAGCATGTTTAGCTGTGTTCCTCACACTATGATTATATTTATATGCAGTGGCCCCAAAACATATTTGGACATTGAAGTCATGCTTTAAAATGTATGAATTTGAATTCAATGACAAATGCATTGCATTAGATAACAAGTTGTCAAAATAAGTGGCATTTATTTTAAATAAATATAGCACAAGCACACTTTTCAAGCAAACATTTCACAAAAGAAGTTTGGTAGGTATTAAATGATAACATTTACATGCAGACGCTTTTATCCAAAGCAACTTCCATTGCATTCAAGATAAACATTTTCTTAGTTCACACACTTCCATGACCTTGGCATTGCTATGGTTGTGCTTTACTGTTTGAGCAACAGAAATGCCGTTTTATTTATTTATTTATGCAAAATACAGTTTTATGTTCTGTAACAAATATTTATGGCCAGCACATTTTCTCAATTTACCCATTTACTTAATTCACTCAATTCATCATTACCAAGTAAAACAATTAATATATCTTTTTTTTTTTAATTATTAAATCATAGCATCATTTGGTTGCAGATGCCACTTGGTTGGACAATTTCAAAATATAATGAAGTGAAATTGAGACATTGTAGATATGACAAATTTGGGCCACTGTATTTTTCTATCTGTTCACTTAATGTAGCACATTGTATATTATTATTATTATTATTTTTTTTTTTTAAATCTTATTTTATAGTTTAGTGCTTTTTATTTTATAAAATAAAAATGCTTCCGCTTGAAGTGACTTCACATAGAAACACAGGAAGATATTACTTGAACCCCCATTGGGATTTGTTCCAGGGGAAGTTGTTTTATGTGACTGTGGGCTACAAAGATGTGCAGTCTGGCACTGCAGCAGCAAGTGTCTAGACAGCTCTGGATAACACAGCAAACACGTAATGTCTTCGTTCTGTATACACACAAAAAGACACAATAACTCCCTTACTGTCAGTCTGACACACACACACACACACTGGAGTCAGTAAGTCAGATGGCTTTTGTGCCGGGTGCTTGGAGCCTCTGGGTGTTAGACATCATCAGTGATGGCCATTGTGTTGACGATGTGTGTTCAGATTCAGACATCGCCTTGCCCCCTGTGCCTGCTGCCATGGCAACTGAGCCCAGCTGCTGTATGTGCAACTGCAAGAGCACCCTGCAGGCCATTCTGCTGGAGTTACGTACCATGAGGAAACTAATCCAAACTCAGAGAGGTAAATCAAAGAGAACTACACTCAAACTCAACTGAACACATGTGCAGCCGCATTCACCCGTGTTCTGCTGTTCTCTCAGGATCCCAGGGCAAACAGGGCTCCCAGGTCTCGCTCTCATCCCGAACCTCCATCTCCAGGAGGAGGACCCAAAAGAGGAGACCGGGTCACAGAGTGACAATTCTGGCCACGCCCACTAAAAGAACCACACCCCTGTCGCCACCCGCTGAGGCTGATGCTGTTATTGAGTGTAATCAGTCAAGAGAGGACACGCCCCCAACAATGGCAACATTTATCCCAGATCCCATTCCCAGTTCCAAGACTCCTCCCTCTCTCTACAGCGTCACCAGAGGCCAAAGCACCACAGAGGTACACTGTGAATAGATTTGGTAATGAATTGGTGAATGAAGAAAAACTGCTTGGCATATATATATATATATATATAAGACTGTGATTTAAAAGCTTGCATGATTAAATTTTTTAAAAAGAAGCATTCAGCTAGCCAGTAACTTTGTTTTATTTATTTTTTTGCCAATGCACATTTTCACTCTTGGCAAGTTCTGATTTTGGGCCATGTTTGCATCCATCAGACTGATAGCCGGCCATGTCTCCCTCTCTCAGCAGAATGAGTGAAGGATAGAATCAACAGAAGGAGAAAGAGTGTATATAAATATGGTTTCACAGTTGTCAAGGTTATGTGTTTATTCTTATTTATTAAAGTAATAATTATTCATATATATTCATATTCATTCAACCAATTAGTTCAACAGCACTGATTCATTCAGGAATGAATCAAACAGCTTTCTTTATGGATGAGTCATTGTATCTGTTATTCAGTTCTGTTAATGTGATTTTGTCCGGAACTATTTTCATTGGCAGGACAAAAGCAGATAAAATAATTGGCAACTTTTGTATAAAAGCAATAACACACTCACAACACCACTGTTGCTTTTGTGATATTGCTTAAGTTAACTAGGGACTTAACTAGGTAGTACACACACACACACACATATATATATATATATATATATATAGGGACTTAACAGAAGGAGAAAGAGTGTATATAAATATGGTTTCACAGTTGTCAAGGTTATGTGTTTATTCTGACAAGAGTGTGTATGTATGAGTATATGTCTCAGAAAGTATTATTAATATGATCTTCTTTTGTCTCACCTGCCTAAAGGTGAAATTTTGGATGATTACAGTTTGTGTGTCAATGTATGTGTTAATTCCTAAGTGCATGAGTGTGTATTAATTCCTTTTATTAATATCTCGCCCGTCTGTCTCTCCCAGCCGGAGGTGCAGTTGGCCGAGGATTATGACGTATTTATTCCTAAAGCACAGTTGGACTCTATCTTACTGAACTACACTCGCTCTGGCAGCCTGCTCTTCAGGAAACTGGTGTGTGCGTTCTTTGATGATACCACACTGGCAAACTCACTGCCCAACGGCAAGAGGAAGAGAGGACTGAACGACACCAGGAAAGGACTCGATCAAAACATAGTCGGAGCCATTAAAGGTTTGTGAACGTAACTAAACCAGACCAGAACTTACACAACATCAGTGTAGAGGAGAACATTATTATGAATTTTGCCTGACATTGATCACTGTCATACATATAACGGTCCTAATAAGTATTTGGACACTTAAAAATGTCACACTTGAAAATGTCATTGCATTAGGTAATAGGTAATAAATAATCAAACCATGTGGTGTTTATTTAAAAGATTAAATTTTTCATTCAAAACATTTCACAGGAAGATGGTTAAGTTTTAAGTGATAGAACTCAATATAAAATGTTCAAAAAAAATTGATGTTAGATTTGAGTAAAAATCATGAAGCTGTTGGTTTGATATATTATAATAATGCATATATAAAATATATAAATGTTTATTATTTGTGTACTTGCATTTCTTTGTAATTAATTGTGAAATGTATTATATATTTATTATAAATATGTATTTATTATTATTATGTATTATAATAAATATTTATTATTATTTCCGTTACTTGCATTTCTTTGTAATTAATTGTTACATTTTCTAGAAATTTCTAAGTGAACATTTTTTTCTATACTGTTGTTATTGTTTTGCTTTTTTTCAGTTTATATAAACTTTTAAATCTGTATTTGTTTACATGTATGTGTATGAATCTAGTGTTCACAGAAAAGTATTGCACAGCCAATGGAATTGAGAAGCTTCCTGGCCCCAGAGACTGGGTCCAGATTCTGCAAGACCAGATTAAACTTGCCCGTCGACGCTTAAAAAGAGGTGAGAACATGACAGAAAGAGAAATACATGCAGGGCAAGTGAAAAAGAAAGAGAGATAGCGGTGCCATACATTACCAAGGATTCGAAGTTGTAACAAAGCTGTTGCTTCATGATTGATGGTTTGCTAGATGAGTGCTATTAAAACAATTAATTGATCATTTAAATGTCAATTTAACAAATGCCTAAATGTCATAATTTATTTGATTTATTTTTAATGATTTGCAGCAGAGACAACCTCAGACAGTAGTGATATTCAGCACAAAACAGGTATTCAGACACAATGACCCAAACCCACACACAGCATGAATGAAAGCGCTTCAGATTGATGAGTGTCCTTCACCTCATGATGAATGATATTTGATGTCCATGTATTGAAGATACTCTAAATAATATGCTAAATAACTTCAGAGGACAAAATTCCATTGGAATATTATTCCCACTAGTATTTCTGTATGTTATTTTTCAGAGAAATGTCAGCAGACTGTTGATAAAGTGGAAACTGTGACACAAAATGGTACTGCAGTCTTTAATATTACACTCTTAAAAAGCAGCATTGTTCTTAAGTAACCCTTTCTTCTGTTCCGCAGGGGCTGCTTATGAGAGAACAGAATGTCTAGTTGCTATGGACACTGCCTGAGAAGAGATTGTTTTCAACAAAATGCAACCTCCGACCCCTGCAAAGGAGTCATTTTAATTGTTTTGTCCGTCTAGCATGTATGGAGAGACTCTATGGAGAGCGGAAATGGCAACATTTTGCTGATCAGTTGGCGCTCCCAACCACTAGACACACTTTTATAACACAAGTACTCTCATTTGATCATTTTAAAGTGGGTTGTCCCAGATGTCACTAGTTGTCTTCTGTGAATATATGGAAGTGTTTGTAGTTTTTCAGCTTCATTCAAATGCTTCACCAACAAATATCAGCAGAACTGCTGAGAAAACATGACTGTGCCTTTAATTCACTCTGCCATGCCAAGCAACAAACTGATGTCATTTCACAACTGAGCTGTTTATTGACACTTTCTGGCGAAATATGTGGCATTTTCTATATTAATAGTACTTAAAGGCACAATATGTAATTTTCGCCGCTAGAGGGCACGTATTCAAAATAAACAAATAGACAAAGGTGTAGTTTGATGACACCGTGACTGAGTGTGGAATCATGGGAGTTGTGGTCTTCATCCCCACAGCCGATGTAATCCGACGGGACTCGGGCAGAAATCATGTTCATGGATGAGCTAATGATTTATTAACATAGTAGAATGAAGCAGGGTGAGGCTGAAAGC
>NW_015656312.1:250977-286461 GCF_001515625.1 Sinocyclocheilus rhinocerous
GACACGGTCCGTGTCACTAGTTAAAATTGCTTATTTCTCTGGATTTAAATATTCTTCGAAACATTTGGGATAATATAAGTACACACGTCAGCAAAATATATAACACTGTTCTAGTGGTTTTTGGATATTTTAATAAAAAAAAATCTTACATATTGTGCCTTTAATGTCATATTCGCTGCACATAGTCTTACTAATGTGTTGTTGGTTATATAATCTGGCAGACTGGTTATGTAGACATGTAACTGTTTGACTTCCTGTGTAAAAAGATTTAGTGTCTATTGAATGTGTACAAATTAGTGAATATGAACATTGTCCTGCGTCTGTGTAACAAAGGGTTTTTACCTCATGGTCAAATGCTTGAATAACTATTCATGTTAATATTCGGGTTAAAAACAAGTTAAGCTGTTTGGACAGCATCTGAGGCTTGATTCGTGTCTCAGTTTGTAAAAGCAATCCTAAAAACGCACATACGGAAATTCACTTTTATTGTACACCTGCCCCATAGACTTCCACTGTAAGTGCATAACTGAAACTCAAACTGATGTTTGCTTTTATGAACCGAGATATGAGTCAGAATGAATGCCACTGATGCTGCTGATAGAGCTTGACCATTCCTTTAAGAGCACAGATATTCTGTCTGGGCCTCCGTTTTAATATTCCTGCTTAAAAAAGCTCAACTTTGTTTATTAGTGGAAAGTTGTTTGGTCTGAGACGTCAAATAAATATGACTGTGTCTTACATGGTTGACCGAAACTCATTTCAAATGCTTTCTTTCTTTCATAAACTTTTTTTCATTAACGTTTTTGATTTTTGCATAAACTAACATAATGTACACTTACAGTAAAGTGTCTATATTCACTAAATTAAGTTTTCTGCTTTTTTTAACCTCACACTGATAAATAAATGTATTTATTTATTAATACACTTAAAAGACACAAAATACTTGAACAGAAAAAAGGTAAGGGATAGGATTTGATTGCTTCTTTGTTAAAAGATTTTGTATTTGTTTCTACATTGTTTAATTTTTTTCATAAAATTGTATATTTGCATGTATAATTTACAAACAAACATAATTAAATGTACAATAAAACATTCATCATCACTAAATTGATAATTTATATAGTAACCAAAAATAATATGCCAATAAAGCAAATAAAAAAAAGAATGTAAATCTTTACAAAACTGGCAAGACCACAGTAACGTTAAGTTTAAAGGTACAAACTAATGTGGACATTTTTTGTTGCCACACTCCGATCGCATTTAAAGGGGAGGTGATGACGTCACGCGGGAAAGAAGGACCCATGTAGAATTTCGACTTTTTAATTCAAATATCTCCTCAAAAACACTTATTAGCTCGCATCGGTCTTCGGAAGGGACATATCACCGCCTGAGCTGTTAATATAATCTCGTACGCATCGTGAATATGGTGCTGTTCGTCAATAAAAAGGGTATTGAATTCAGTGTCAATCTATTCAGGCACATTTTCCAGGCGCCCCTTCTGCGCGCGGTGCATTGCGGGATCGTCGCGTCTCTTGTATCGAGCAAAACCGGTAAGCGCAAACTGAACAACACAATTAAAGGGGAAATGGGGCACGAATATAACTGTGCCACAATGCATTACTTGTGAGGAGAGCTATCTTAATTATTCCAGTAGAAGACATAATCTGCGGAATTTGTGTAAAGTGCACCAAATAATTTTAATTTTATATTATTTCTCAGTTGTGCACACTGCAATCATGGCGCGGGCGCTTTAAGGGTTAATTTTTTCCACCGCCGACATTTTAGTAAACACCTCGGCCGGCTTGCTTCTCTTATTATTTGATTCATTTTACTGTATAAACGTTTTCTTCTTAGCATGCATAAACTATATTGTATATTAGAAGCGATTAAATGTAATCGAGCAGCGGGAGGCGTTGCGTTGGATCGGCGCGTGCAGCGGTTTTAGTGATTCTTGAGGGAATCGTTCATTTGACGATTCTTTTTAGTGACTTGTTCAAACAAGCGCTTGACTCAACTGTACGTGATGTATGCTATTGTTGATTCTTTTTTTATCTTTGCATTCATAAATGCAACTCTATAAAGTCAAGCCCTTTTTTTTCGCGTGTGTTGGCAATCTTGCATACCAAAAAATGAATAAAAGAGAAACAATTCAACAAACGCATTATATTTTAATTGTGTGCTGATGTTCTAAATAGATATTTTCGCTGTCTACTGCATTAGTTAAGTGTCTGAATCGCCATTCTACATGTAATATATTTGTTGTGCTCAATAAAAACAGTTGCGTTGAGACCTTTGGGAACTCTTGGATTATGGCTAAAAAAAACGAGTCGCGAACTCTTCAAACGAACCGAATCACTAAGGAGATTCTATCTTGGACAGAGAGCGCGCGCCACATCAGAGCAGTTCGAACTATAGAATTCCAAGAACCCGAAACCCACATATTTGCATTTTTTTTAAAGAACACATTAATTATCACAGCAAAGAAAGTCTAAATAAAAAACAGAATGCGTTATATACGTATGCTTGAGTGCTTCGTTCTATATGCAGTAATGAGCAGGACAGTTAAACAGAAACATGTTGCCATGTAAACAAAGCAGGCTGGACAGTGAATTCAGCTCAGCAAGTGCTTTGAACTGAGCTGATGTATTTAAAGGGGAGGATCACCTCTGAGCATCTTTGCAAAGACATTTGTACAAAAACTGCATTATTTTGATTCATGTTTGGGGTGAAACAGTAGAATATTCATTCTATATTTATTATTATGACCTGTTGCATGTTGTTTGCATGGTCACACTTAATGTCCTCATCTTGTATCCCTTTACACACTTTAATGTGTTTATTTCTTCTTCAGATTGACTTTACCATAGTGTGAAGGTGGTGTGTTGGCTGACGCTTTTAAACATGTCGGTGCGGGAATCTTTTAACCCGGAGAGTTATGAACTCGACAAGAACTTCAGACTAACACGCTTCACAGAGCTCAAGGGAACGGGCTGCAAAGTCCCTCAAGATGTGCTCCAGAAACTTCTAGAATCCCTGCAGGAAAACCATTATCAGGAAGATGAGCAGTTCCTTGGGGCTGTAATGCCCAGACTAGGTACATAACTATACACACACTCACAACTGGAAATGAAGGTTTTTAAGATTTTTTAACGCTCTTTCATTAGTCTGCCCAGAGGAAAAAAACCCAAAACAATTACTTAAAGGAACAGTTCACCAAAATGAGAAAAATCTATCATTAATTACTCTTTATTTAGACCTTCATGTAATTTCTAAACCTTTATGACTTGAATTTATGGAAAAGAAAACAGACCTTGTATTTGCATCAACCTTTAAGCTTCAACACTTCAGACAAAACACTAAAATTATTTGAAATAACAATGTTTATGTAAAACAGGCATTGGTATGGACACCTGTGTGATTCCGTTGAGACATGGAGGCTTGTCACTTGTGCAGACCACAGACTATATCTACCCCATAGTGGACGACCCATATATGATGGTAAATACTCACTTTAGAATATCATAAAAGATCAAATGCATCATAAACTGAAAATTTGTCACAATCTGATGTTTTTTTTCTTCTTCTATGAATTCTCTTGGTTTCTAGGGGAGAATTGCTTGTGCCAATGTGCTGAGTGACCTGTATGCCATGGGGGTAACGGAGTGCGATAACATGCTGATGCTTCTTGGTGTCAGCAACAAACTCACAGAGAAGGTGAGAGAGAGGAAAAAGCCTTTAGTATCAAATATGATCCATCAGGCTTTTGAAGAACGTTTATTTTTCCATCTCTCAATCATCATTGAATTGCATTGCATTATGCCAGATATTTTCCCCCTTGCAATAAAAACTACAGAGCTTTAATTGTAAAACTAAGCACTCCAATATAATATAGAGTGGGAACTGATATTTATATGCATTTTTGTACGTAGTCTGCAATACTGTAATAAAGATCTCCTTGGTTTACTTCACAAGTTATCAGAATTTCATCTTTCTTTTCGGCCATATAAATGCAGCAACTGCTCCACATTGCATATTTCTGCTCACTTTAGGCCTTTGAATAAAATTGAGCTGTTTTTCCCTCAAGAATAAGCTCCATGTTCTTACTATATCATACTATATAATAAACTGTACTATTTAATGAAAAAGAAAAAATCTATTTGTGTTATACTGATATACCAGTCTTTACATGGTTAAAAATGTGGTATTTTCAGAAGGTGATGATATAGGTATCCAAAACAGAAATCACATTACTTGTGTGTGTTTTGTAGGAGCGTGATAAGGTCATGCCTCTGATCATCCAGGGGTTTAAGGATGCATCCGAGGAGGCGGGAACCTCCATTACAGGAGGTCAGACTGTTATAAATCCTTGGATAGTCCTGGGAGGCGTGGCCACAACAGTGTGCCAACCTAATGAGTTCATTATGTAAGTTATTTTATGCACTCTTGCCTGTTGTTAACACATGCTTAATTAAAATGTCAGTCCATTCCTCTAATTTTGTGCATGTGTTTTTAAAGGCCAGATAATGCAGTACCAGGGGACGTGCTGGTTCTCACCAAACCTCTAGGAACACAAGTGGCGGTCGCTGTGCACCAGTGGCTGGACATTGTGAGTGTTTTAGACATTTGTAGTTTCATATTATAGCTTGGACAGAGTCTAACTGCTTACCATCTTTCTTTCGGTCTCAGCCAGAGAAATGGAATAAGATAAAGTTGGTCGTCTCTCAGGAGGATGTTGAACTGGCTTATCAGGAGGCCATGCTGAACATGGCTCGACTGAACAGAACAGGTCAGTATGTGACATGTGTGTGCGGCTCGTAAATACCAGATTCCAGCAGGCGTTTGACCTTTTATCTGTGTCTCTGTCCAGCGGCCGGGCTGATGCACACCTTCAATGCACACGCAGCAACTGACATAACAGGGTTTGGGATCCTGGGTCACGCTCAGAATCTGGCCCGGCAGCAGCGCACAGAGGTGTCCTTCGTCATTCACAACTTGCCGGTTCTCGCCAAGATGGCCGCTGTCAGCAAAGCTTGCGGCAACATGTTTGGCCTTATGCACGGCACCTGCCCGGAGACCTCAGGTATAAGATCAGACCTGTGGTGCACCTTTGTTAAAAATGCTACTTATTTATTTATTTAATGAATTTTATACATCATGATGATAAACTGTATAATGAAATAATAACACATGAAAATACTCATATAATTTAAATTATAGTTTAATAAAAACCTTGTGCAGTTTATCTATGATAAACAAAAATAATAAACAATAAAAAAATGAATGAATAAATAAAAAATAATATAGAAAAAAGGAAAATGTTCTTTAAAATAGATTTTATTTTAAATGAATTTTCCACATTTTATACATGATAAAACTGTATAATGATAAATTTAAAATAATAAACTATAATTTAATTTCTAACTGAATAAAAAAACATGCAATTTATATGTGGAAAAAAAAACAAAAATAATAAAAAATAAAAATAACACCAATTTTAAAAATGAATGTGAAAAAAAGGACTGCTTTTTAAAAATGGTTTTTATTTATTTATTTTAAATGAGTTTTTTTTTTTTTCACATTTTACATTTTATACATGATGAAAACTGTATAAGGAAATAATAATAAATGAAAAATAATCAAATAATATTTGATTTCTAATTGAATAAGAAACTTGCATTTTATATATGAATAAAACAAATAAAATCTACTAAAAAAAATATATATTTAAATTATTGTAGAACAAAAGTTGTAATTATATACAGTGCCATTCAAAAGTTTGGTGTTGGTAAGATTTTTTTTAGAAGTCTTTTATGCTTCAGCAAGGCTGCATTTATTTAATCAAAAATACAGTAAAAACTGTAATATTGTGAAATATGATTGCAATTTAGAATAGGTGTTTTCTATTCGAATATCTTTTAAAATGACATTTATTCCTGTGATGCAAAGCTGAATTTTTAGCACCATTACTCCAGTCTTCAGTGTCACAAGATCCTTTAGAAATCATTCGAATATGCTGATTTGATGATAAAGAAACATTTCTTATTATTATCATCATCAATGTTGAAAACAGTTTGTCTGCTTCATATTTTTGTGGAGCCTGTATTTTTTTTTTCAAGATTCTTTAATTTTATTTGAATGTTTTTTTTTTCTTCATGCTATGGCTTTCTGTTTTTATTATGTTTAAGTTCAAATAGGGAGAAATGTTTTCAATGTGGTCTCAAGACATTTGGATCACACTGTACATGCATTTTATCCCTGTGTTAAAGTGTTCTTAATAAGCTGTTATTACACATTCACTTTATCTTTGCAGAAAACATCAGTCTGAATCTAAACAAATGTCTCTTATATTTTTCTGTAGGAGGTTTGCTGATCTGTCTTCCACGTGAGCAAGCGGCCCGTTTTTGCGCCGAGATCAAATCTCCCAAGTACGGAGAGGGTCACCAGGCCTGGATCATCGGCATCGTAGAGAAAGGCAACCGTACGGCACGCATCATCGACAAACCCCGCATCATCGAAGTCGCACCGCAAGTGGGCACACAGAATGTCAACACCACCCCGGGAGCCACGTCTTAGACCTGACCCCGTGACCCCTGAGCGGCCCGAATGGCTAGTGTACTCTAGCCTCAGCTGAAAATATATCATCGTAATGATATATAAAACGTCTGCCCACCTTGGCCTTCGGGGCAGATTCTTCTACATGGACACGGTTATAAAGCAGAAGAACATTTCACAAAGAAAATTCAATTGCCTTTTTATGTCTATAGTTTTCTGTTTCATTAACCGAACATGCACCTGATTGTGAGGCAGCTTCCAAGTAGAACGAATAATTAATAGTATAATACTTACCTGATACTGTTGCGGTTTCATACTTAGCCATGGTGTGTTTTAGCCTTTCCTCTTAGTATGCACAGCCCATGTGGTAGTTCACATCGTAATCTTTGCCTCGAAACAATAGTTAATGAAGCTGCAGTGACGAGGAAGAGTCGGGAAAAGATTGCTTTTTTACTTTTGTATTATCCCTCGTTTGTCGGATTAAATAATCCTCCATCTCTGTTCGGTGGAAACGTTAGACTGAAGGAATCCAAGGTAATACCTCTCTAATAAATCAAGTCCTCGTATTCTGGGAAATGCACTCCTGCCTTTAATGGAGGTGCTGAAGTTTCTCAAAGAATGTGCTAAACATTGGAGATGCAGTTTATATTGTGTGATATTCACTGTTTCACATGAACATCATTAGTTCTGTTCTGTGGTAGAGCTGTTTTTATATTCTGTACAAAGGTCATACTTTCCCGTGCTCTCATATTTGCTAATCATTATATATATATATGCATTGAAACCCCACCAATAAATCAGTTCTTTTTTTTTTAATTCTTGAAAAATGTGTGTGTGTGATTGTTAAGATCCAGATTTTTGTGTACAGTTTTTCAGTTTAATTAAGTGCAGAGTAAATTCAACATTTTAGAAGTAAATATGCACAATTTACAGTCATTTGCCAAAGACTACATGCTAAAATATTTACAATTAAATACAGTATTTGTTTTTACACTTTCTTTTCCCCAGCATAGATCCCTTTTGCTCTAAAATATCTGGTGCACTGATTCACTAAACTGGTTTTTGCTATAAATAACTACAATATATTATATACATGTTTATTTAATACTAACATAACCTACTGGTTGTTATTTGTGGTGCTTGTTCAGATTATTATCCTTAAACTGGTGCTTTCAGTTTGGGTCAGCTTTGAAATTGAAGCTTTCTGTTTTTAGGAGTCACATCTTCTTCTCTTTCAGGTTGAATAGAGCTTTTATGTCCAGCATGGCCTGTCTGATGTTCTGCCCAAAGCGGAACGAGTCCTGAGGACAGAGAGGAAAAGACAGTCTAAGATAAGTGTGCTATAGTGATACTAAATCAGCATATGTGTTCATAATAATAACTGGATTAATATTTAATCCAGAATTTTCTTTAACAATTTTGTTTCACGGAAGTCATGAGCTTTGAAATATTTGAGATTGAATACATGATGACAGAATTTTTAATTTTTTACTTATTTTGTATGAACGTTTGGATAAACTCGATTGTTATTTTTCCCGTTTGATCAGCATCTGGACTTTGTGTTATTACGTTAGAAAGGCTTGTTTGCACCAAGAACTATAAAAGTGATTTTATTTATTTATTTTTCATAAAATTAAAATCCTCAAATGACCAAATAATAAAACCGTAATGATGAATTAAATATTAAATGCAAAAAAATGGATGAAGCATTAACTATAACAAAAATAAAGTGATTAATTCAATATATAAATATATTACAATAACAAAAAAAGAAATAATACTTAAGTGTTCAAAAAATCTCAAATGATAAATCAAATGCTAAAACCGAATGGTAACTATAACGACAACCAAAGTTTTAAAACGCTGTGCGCGCGCTGCTTACGTAAACAGAAATTTATCGTCCGTTGGTTTGGACGCTATTAATTATTGTTCTTGGTGTGAACATAACAATGGTCTATATCTGAATAATGTATGGCCTTAATTTATTTGTCAGGATCATGTATACACAAGTGGCACTTAAGAAAAATGCCAAAGTTTAAAATTCTCTTACCGTCTCGGGGCTGGAGAACTTGCTGGAAATGTGGAATGTAACGAGATTCTCGTCGACAATGATGTAAGAAACACCATAACCGTCATCAGCAACCTGTATATAAAAAGTTTTAAATGAAAAATGATCAGATGTCAGGTTCATTCATTCACTAAACTTGTTGCAATGACACGTTGTGTACTGTAGGAGGTGTGAGTGAAACTCACAGGCCCAAAGCCGCCTCCAGCTCCCACATATTTGGGAAACTTCTGAATGTCGATGAGATTGAGCTGCTGTTGAGGGGTCTGACTGGTGGAGAGGCGCCAGGGCTCTGACAAAACCTATCAAAAGAAGGTGTCCTTGACTTAAGCAAAACTAAACAGGTATGTCATATTTTACACTCATGAACAGACTTCTACAGACCTGTTTGAGGAAGGGTGAGTCAATGCCCATTACTTTGGACACAATGTAGAGGCAGAAGAGATGGCGGTCGATCCCGGCTCCTGTCATGGCCAGGCGGTACATGTTCTGATGTTTATCTGCAGCTTTTTTGAAGAGCGCCAACCGTTGCTCATTCTGGTAAACAAGAAAAAGTTAAACTACTTCAGTCTGTGTGCATTGAATTTATTTAATACACGAGTTTCACAATTTGAGTTGAATTACTGAAATAAATGAACTTTTCCACGACATTCTAATTTATTGAGATGCACCTGTATATATTTTTAACTTTTAAAATAATGCTGACCTCTGGGTTGGGTCTGTAAATA
The DNA here is from genome assembly GCF_001515625.1 of Sinocyclocheilus rhinocerous. NCBI lineage: Eukaryota > Metazoa > Chordata > Actinopteri > Cypriniformes > Cyprinidae > Sinocyclocheilus > Sinocyclocheilus rhinocerous. The sequence goes on from NW_015656312.1 coordinate 260,323, forward strand.
TATTGCTCTCACCGTGGTGCTCTCGTCCTCCATTGCTCTTACAAACGCCGTGGACTCACAGGTGCATGAGCGCACGGTTTCTGTCCGGCCCTCGCGGAACATGCGCGTCATGGATGATTCATAAGTCAGACAAAATTCACCCTTGTCCTACTCCAACAAACATCCTTCATTAAACGGTTTGTTCACAATATACAGACACATTTTTGCAGAGGGATTATATGTAAATATGTGTGGCTTGTACCCTGTAATGAGCTAGCTGCAGTGCCAGCTGGATAAAAGCATCCGGACTTGTTCTGCATTTCTTTATCAGGCCCTTCCCAAACTCGTTAAACAAGCAGCCATGGAAATCCACATCATTGGCAATTCCCTTTGCAATCATGTAAGAACCTTCAATAATCTCCTGGCACTGAGAAAGACATAAGGAACCTTAATCAATTATCAGTGTAGAAATGATCTTACAGTTATTAGGATGTATGCCAGGACATAAAACCCATTAGAATTAGTTCAATTTTTTTAATGTAAGGCCATGTCAAATTAGATGTAGGACGTTAGGGTTAATTAATACCGCTTTTGGGATGTCCCACTGTAGTCTGGTAGGGGTTGCCAGGCTTTTGTTGATATCTCCTTTGCAATGTCCCTCCGCATTATATCCTAGGTGGAAACAGTCTGTGGCTAAAACATACTAAACAGAAAGTTAAAATGCATGTTAATCCTTACAGCCCAATAGTGTCATTTAAAATAAAGGTATTTGCAGTTATTATTATTGATTGTTTACCTCCCACATATGTCCTATGATAGGGGAGTCAGCCCATGAATGCTCAGTGTTGACACCAATTTTACCATTCTTGTAGACAATCAAAGTGAAGGATTTATCAAACCACCTGACAGGCGAGAGAAGATGTTTCAGTGTGTAGATGTGCAACTGGTCATGCTCACCAAAAATAATTATCAGTTAATGAGACTTAAAAGTGTTACTTGCAGCGTTGTTGTCATTAACAAAAATGTAAACTATACTATATTGAAAAAACTTTTTCATTAATGAAATAAAGCTAAAATAAAATAAATATTAGATGGGGAAAAAAAACCTAGTACTAAAGTGCTTACATTACTAAATCTCATAGAAAATAAAGCTAAATATAAATATAAAAAATTACAAAAACTAATAAAAAATAAAGTACATAAGAAAATTACTAAAACTTTAACTTAAATTAAAAATAAAAACGGAAAACATAAAAATGAAAGCAAATTCAATACTATTTATAAAATATTAGTACATACTATGAAAATAATACTGAAATAACACTGGTTCCTACCTGTCATAGCACTTTCCATGCAGTAGTGATTTGGCATAGAGGTCTAGGGACCGTATGTTCTCTGGATCGTATCCATGTGCTTCATCGTCCAGGGTCAGAAAAAATGCAGCTGTTTCAATGGCCTCCAGAGACGCCTGGTTGACGCCCTCAGTGAAGTACTTTAAACGGGCCCTGGCCCAGGGAACCCTGGATATTATGTGTTAAAGGGGAAGATTTCATTGAGCATTTATTCACCCTCGGTTTGTTCCAAACATGTACTACTTTCTTTTGTAGAACATAAAACAAGATATTTTGAAGAATTTTAGTAAACAAACAGTTTCAGTTCCATTGACTTCCGTTGTATTTTTTTTTGTCCATACAGTGGAAGTCAATGGGAATTAAAATGGTTTGGTTTCCAACATTCTTCAAAATATCTTCTTATGGGTTCCACAGAAGAAAGTCATACTGTTCAAACTGTTTGAACACCCTCTTGAAGCCTCCTGGACCTCATTTTGAAAACCTCTGGTCTAGTACACAGTCGCAGGACTATTGCGAGGTCATCTTCACCTGTTCCCGGCAGTCAGAGAAGGCAGCTTGATCTCTCCTGGTTGAGGTTCAGACTTGTCATCCAGGATACGCTGAAACTGCAACTCAAGCTCTGAGGGCCAAAGGTGGCGACCACCATAGTATAGCCACACCTTAAAGAAACGGCCTCGATGGTACACAACTAAGTGCTTCCTGTCCTTCAGATGCTGCACAAAATCTGAGAATGAACAAATCAGTATGAGAAACCATCATGTCATGGTTTAAAATAAGCATCTATGAATCTGTAGGCCTACTGTTAAGTAGTATGTGAAGCTGAAAATATATGAAAAATGTCATTACCAGTCTCAATGCCAGGAATACGGGTGGTGTTGAACATCCTCTCATACTGAAAAGAGCACATGGGGACAATCCCAAGAGCTCTCAGCTGACAAGAGAGAACAGAGGGCATGATGGGAAACTTTCCTATATTTATATTTTGCATGGCAATTCATTGTTGTGGATGGAAAAAAATATTTTGTGTTTATATGTCAGTACCGGGGTGAGTTCTCCTCGCTCCAGCTTACGCCGATACTGCAGCATGGCATGAACTACATTTCCTGCTCGTGCAGCCTGTCTGTGTGTAGGGATCACATAGAGCAAATCCTGGCAGATGGAAAGAGAGTAATGGAAACGGACAGTTTTAATAAATAAGGATATTAAAAAGCAATAGCTATTAAAAAAAACACTTAAATGTTTATGAAGGTCAACTGCTTTTTTCCATAGTTAGTCTTTGTTGGCTTTTATTCCATTTTATGCTAGTGTACATAAATGTAAATAGTGTACATAAATGTAAAATTGACAAAATGAACTTTTAGCAAACTTATAATGATTCAAAATGTACAGTATTTTTCTCTTATAAAATAATAAAAATTTTAAATGCCAATCTAACCCCAAAACCACCTGTGTCTGTGCTTCACAGCCTTGATTTAAATAAAACATAACTGACTTTTAAAAATAAAAAAGATTTTTGATAGATTTTTTTATTTCATGGGTAACATTATTGATGCCTGATACGTCTGATTAAAGACTTGTTGTTACACTGTAAGAGATATGCTACATGAAGATGTCTGCTCACCATGGTGTAGAAGTTGCTGTTGACCATGATGGGGTCCCGTCCTCTCAGGTAGATATACTCCTCCCACCAGTCACTCACCTGTTAACACACGCAATGACATACCTGTTAGTTTGCCAGTAATTATAAGAGGATTTCCACTGATTTATAGTCCACTCATGTGGAAGATCTCTGGCTTTGTTTGCTTACATAATTTGTGGCCCACCAGGATTTGAGTTTGAGGTGTTTTTGGAATTTGGGTGCAGGATCCTTTTTAAAGTCATTAGCAACAATCTCCATCTGTTTATATTGCTCATCATCCAGAAGAGGTCGAACAGATTCAAGATACTAAAACAATAAAAAGAAGAAATAACATAAAGGAAATCAGCCAAAAACAGAGTGTAATACTCCAACTCAAAATGATAAGAAAAAGAATGTTTACTGCTTTTAATTTATGCTGATTGTAATACATTTTTTACCAGACACAATGTGCTCGGTACTGGCAAATGGGGCAGAGATGCCTGAAAGCTGTAGAGCAACGGTCGCCGACCAGACAACAGCTTTACAAGACTCTAAAACAGACAGAATAATTCATAAATCTAGCCACTTTTTAAACTGCACTATACATACATTTAATTTCATGGGAGACGCACCAGCCAGACTTTAGTAGAGAAGCTCATTTTGCCATGTGACTCAAAGATCCAGCTGTGATAGGACAGGAGAGCTTTCAGGATGTACCGCAGCAGGAAGATGAATGATAACCACAGGACTGTGGCAAACAGGATGGCACTCAACACTGTCTGAGTCTGAACAGTCATAAACTTACTACATAGAAAAAAAAAATTATATATATATATATATAATTAAAAAGTTATATATATTAAAATACAATTTATTCATAAATTATTAAAAAATAAATAGATAATATGCATGCAATCTACACAAGGCCATCTTCACAAGTTGTTCTTTAGTACTGTTTGTTTTAAAGCTGCTTTAACCATGGATGACACTGGCTTAGATTTATGTATCTGTGTTTATACATAACCATCATGGTCGTACCTGAAGTTTCCATGAACGTGTTAGTAAGTTACCTCACAAGTAGAGATGTCTTTATCCTGTCAATCATGCCCATGGAGGGGTCAATCCTGGCATACATGGTGCTCATTATCGCAATAACTACAATTAACCAGCTGGAGGGACTGGCGGGATACACACCTGTGAGAACACCGTTCTGCTCAAAATAAAATAAAATAGAATTTTTTTAGATAGACAGACAGATAGATAGATAGATAGATAGATGATTGATTGATTGATTGATTGATTCACCTTGAAGCGTATGGCCCGTTTCTTCCATGATGTCACTCCAGATAGGTAGATGTGTTTGAGAACCTCACGGCTCAACTGTAGGTCAATGCCATCAGGTGTGACAGTGAACTGAAATGCCACTGCCTGATGAGCCTCTGCCATTATACAGGCTTAAAGCACAGCCTGAGGAAAGAGATGGGTCATCATCATAAAGTACCTTTTGCAAACACTCAGTTTATGCCATGTTTACATGCCATTTCAGCTCAGCTGGTGTAGGCTAGTGGAAATATCTGGGCTAGTAAGTGAAAGGTTATGGTCGGGATGACCGATGGATTATCACCATTGTGCTATTTGTGACACTTAACCTCAGGTTGAATGTTTTTGTGATCAGTGTATTGTAAGTCCATGAAGATACAAGCATCAGCTAAATTAATAATAAGTAAAAAAATATATATCTTAAACTGCTTAAATTATAATAAAATCCAGAGAATTTATGTCCTTATGGAAGGCTTGAGGTTGAAACCAGGGGAAATTTGCACACTGTAAGATCAAAGACAGGTCCAGATCAGCTGGAAACATCCCATGAAATGTATGAACGGGAGAATTATTAAGATCAATCACCACTGTGCCATTTCACCTCAAATTGCTCCAAGGAGAATATGCTTTAATAAGATTCCTGTCTTATTAAGTCTCTTCTAGGTTAAGATTCTGATAAATGACAAAAATACATTTATGAGAAACTATATGGACCTACAAATGACATGTATTCCTCTGAAGTCACAGAGTTCAGTTATGCAGTGCCACTGTCAAGCTTATGTTTCTTTTTCCGTGTCATATGACTGCAGTCAGAAGAAGTGGGGCAAAGTTGAACGGTCAGAAATAACGTAGTAGGACATCTGAGAGGGCTGAGCTCTATGTGATTTCAGTGACACTGGCCAAAACACACATGATATCTGATGCATGACTGCGTAGATGAGGAGATTTAAAAAAAAAAATAGACTATGCATTTTGTATTCTAAAAATATACTTTTCATATTAAATTTGACAGACATTGCTATATTTGTGAATGGTACATTTTGTTGATCATTGGGATAATATAAACAATATGCCAATTTCAAACACCAATATGTGGTGCAATAAAAAATTACAATGAAAAGCATATTTAAAAATTGTACTTTAGTAAAACTTTAACAGTTCTTAAATATTTACTACAAAGAAAATATTTGTGATCACCAAAATAATTTTACAGAGACCGCTAGACAAGACAGACTCTGATGCAAATACACAAAACTCAATTTAGCTTAATCATGAAAGATTATCAAACAGAAAGATTCAGTGTCTTTAAAGGATTTTAATAAGAAAAATAATGGATTTACATTACCTGCAATGCAACAGTCAAACACTGTAAGTCAGATGAAACTTAATGGATAAAAAGATCCGATTTTCTTTCACTAGGGCTGGAATGTCCTTTATGGGAGTTAACTGTTCTTCACTCTTGTGCCCTTCAGTCGACTCCTCATCCACTCTGGGAGGAAGTCTGTAGCTCATTGACTTTTTATCTCCTTTTCTACTCAAACCTTCTCCTCTCCCTCCCTCTCTGTTTTCCCTTTTTTTGCGATTTGCCTGTTTTCTGTGAGTGTTGCTTTCTTCTTGAACTACCTGTTCTTCTCTCTAAACTACCTGTTACATAGTGACCCTCATAAATGCTCGTGCTTGTTCTGTGTATGTGTAACTGGATACTTTCAGGGCAGAGTTAAACTGGTGGCTGTACAGTCAGTACACACTATGATCAAACACAGGCCCAAATCTTAACAGTGCTGGAAATATCCCACGGCTGCATGCCAGAGCCCTCTGACGATAGTTGTATGAGACTGAGAGACTTTATGTACACGTGTCTTTGTAAAATATCTTTGAAATGAGACTTGTAAGTGTGTTATGTAATAGGTCAGGCATCTTAGAGACATTTTTTAATATTACATAATAAGGAACTTGATGGACAATAGCAGAAAATTGGATTTGTACATTTTGTTGAAAAAATGTGGGCGGTGCTTGTCCAAAACCTGTTGCCATAATGCCAGGGAGTTGTAATGTGATTGCCAAAGTGTTCTTATTGGTTTTAGATGGTTGCTTACTGATTCAAGTTAAAAGATCCCACTTCAAAGTTTCTATAATAATGTGGGCTCTAGATATGGTTTGGTTCATCTTTCAATATGGGATTTTTTCCCTTCCATTTTATTATCGGGTGAATTAATGCTGATTACTTAGAAAAGTAATAGCACACCTCTCCTTAACAAGCTTCAAGATTTGGGGAATGATTCATGTCCATAGCATAAGCAGTGCAGGATGAGTTACATATAAAAATTATAGAAGTTTAAATTTCTGAAAAACTGAACCTCAAAGTATGTACAAAAGTAACAGTCATGTCTTAGCAAGCACCACTAATTGTGTACACGTCCTGTGTAAACTGTAATTATGCCAAAGAAAGATTATGCCACAATAACAGGTTCTCACAAAATGCTTTACTTTACACAAGTTGATACATTTATTTATGAAATATTTTGTTACATTTTGTTGCAATTAATCAAGAAGAAAAAGAAGGTCAGAAGTAGAGGTGGAAAAGGCTCTCATAGCAGGTGGTGACAGGAAGGGAAGGAAGAGGACAGAGGGACAGTGAATGCAGGTTCAGTTTAACTACAGAATTGTCCTTCATCCCTGACATGTAGACCTCATTATGCAGAATGGTGCCCTGGCCAATTAAAGTGGTCTTCTCCATTGCTCTGATACGGCCCCACTTCTGAGAGTCCACGCAGAAAGATGTCACCATGGTTTCAGAATTGTTCCCTCCAATTACAACCAACTGATTATTAGCAGCACCCAGGAAGTTCAAGATGGGGAGGTCTGCACTGGAGCGGGTTAGTGTGGGGAGCAGCTCACACCAGCAATCTGAGAGGAAGAGAGAGAATTCTTACAAAGAGAAGGACAGGTTAAAGTCAGCATGAAATAGAAATTCACCCTCTCTATTTTCTGAATGCATCTTATTAATCTTGTGAATGATTTATCCATGCATATGACCCTCTGGAGACATATGCTGCAAGTAAGTTTCACTTGAATGAACATCACAACATGCTTAGTTCATATTTGAAAGCTAGAGGCTAATAGTCACCCTTGAGCAACCTTACATCTTGAGCAAGGAACTCAATGGCAACAGCTCATGGATCAACCCTGAATGTTGTCTGAACCTTTCGGTTACCACCTCAGATCTTTAATCACTAGACTACATCACACCAAATTGTACCTTGTCTAGTATCGTAGCGCAACACCAGTTTCTCTCCAGTTCTCTGGATGTTCCCCAGTACATAGAGGCAGTGTCCCAGGCTGGTTGTGAGTGGGGAATCATGGGAAAGGGACAGGCTGAACTGGAAGTCCGTCAGAGGGAGAGAGGAAACAAATTCCCAGGTGTCTTTCCATGGATCATACTTCTCCACAGCAGTGTAGACGCCTGTGCCGGAGTCAGGAGTCACAAGGGAATCCAGATACCAGCCGCCCACAGCAAAGATTCTCCCCTCACACACAGCTGCACTGAAGTGACGCCTGTGCTGAGAGGGATCATGGACAGTCACATTTAAACTTTGACCTTTATTCCTGCATATCTGATACTTATCAGCTGGGAAACATTAGGTTTTGGAAATGAGACCTTAAAGGACAATATGTTCCAGGCAGAAATCTGCCCATGCTAGGTTATACTATTATAGGTCATGAAGTTGGAACATGCTGAACTGGTTTGTTACTGGTCAAAGGTGGTCTACAAGACCCAACCAGCTTGACCAAGATGGTCTTGCAGTACACTTAGGTACCACCTGCTTGTAATTCAGCTGGTTATCTATGTAAACCACCTTGGACCAGCAAATGACCAGCTTGAAACCTTAAGAGTAGATGAGTGTACTGTCATTGGCAAAGATATTGACCTTTATCGTAATGTTCATACCTTAATCAGAGGAGCTGTTGATACCCATTGATTGGTAAAAGGGTTGTAGCGGAAGGAAGCCATCTTGAACTCATAACCCTTCTTTACACGGTGTCTATAACCCCCTATGAGATAGAGGTAATTATAGAGAACCGCTGTGGTGAAGCACCACTTATCTGCACAAAAAGGCAGATCAGTGAGAGAACTCCATTTCCCATAATCCTTGTCTTCCTCCAGCCTGAAGAGCTTTCGAGCAGCATCTGTTTCCGGGTCATTCCTTGAGGTCAAGTTCTCCTTTCTCAAGCAGCATAAGTGTGGAGTTCCCTTTGACCTTAATCTGAGAAGCTTTGCTTTAAGGTGTGAATCCAAGCCCTGGCTCAGGTGTGGATGCTCCAGTAGATACTTGCTCAGGTAGGTTAGCACAGTCTCTTGGAGCTCCTCACTGCAGAGTTCCTCAGCCAGCTGTAGATAGCCTAAGCAGGTGTGCTCCGTTAGGGCCTGAGAGAGGGCAATCAGTAGACGATTGGTGAACCCGTAAGCAAGCAGGTAAGTGCTCACCCGTAGATGTTCCCCAAGGAGGTCTTCAGAAATGCAGAACCGCTGTAGGAAGCAGAATTGTAGAAGGTTGTAGAAGACTGGAGAGGGAACATGTTCAAGGTGTACCAGCTGTTCGGATGTCTCTCTCATGCAGGAGTGGGACAGAGCCTTGAAATACTCGCTGCAGTCTGCAAGCTTCTCCAGATCCACCTGGAAGTAAGTGCCAATAAGCATGACATCATGTGTTTGTGGGCCAAGGTTGTTACACAGTCTGTGGTTTATGTGTAGATACTCACATGGAAAGTATGTGTGCTGGTTTGCACCATTACCATTTGTCCATTGCTCTGGTGCCGATAGGTCCTGTACTCTTGATTTGTTCTCCAGATGTCTGCCTGTAGGTTATCAGACTTCTCTTCTACAGCATCAGAATCTGCCTGTCTGAACTGAACCCAATTTAAACTATTTTTGAAGCACAAACATCTCTGTATCTGTTCTAAACTTCTTTTAAGCAATGTGCAAAAGTACATTAATGCCACAACTATAACCTGCCATAGATTAGCCATGTTCTCATTTAGGTAGAATACTCTAATACTTGTAGGACTTAAAGGTTTTGTATGGCTCTTCAGCTGCAATTTGAATGCAGTTAAAATTTGGAACTATCATTCTAAAGAAAGCCTGACTCACAATCCCAGCCAAGGCCATGTCATTCCATGGTGGATGGAGGATAAATCCAGCCTGTTTTTTGGTAGATCATGCATGGAGGTTTTCAAGGCTCAATATGGCGCCTGTGTGCCAGAGCAATCGCAGTAGAGCTATTTTAGGGGATCGCTGGAACAGGAAACTAATATGGTGGCCCACTCTGTTCAGTCTACTGTATTACACAACACTTGAACCATGTTGGGAACTGATGATGCTCGATTAATATTTTTTTATATTAATCTATGTATTTAAAAAAAATTTCTTAATTTAATTTTTGAACTGGTACAGAAGTAGTGTTTTGAATAGTGCATTATCTTACATATTCTTATCTTACATAAAATATATTAAAATATGACATATTATGGCAGAAATGAACAAACCCAAAACAATCTCTATATCTTTATAGGTCACCGTTACTTGGAACGGAAATATTAATCTATGTATTTAAAACATTTTTCTTAATTTAATTTTTGAACTGGTACAGAAGTAGTGTTTTGAATAGTGCATTATCTTACATATTCTTATCTTACATAAAATATATTAAAATATGACATATTATGGCAGAAATGAACAAACCCAAAACAATCTCTATATCTTTATAGGTCACCGTTACTTGGAACGGAATTCATAACCCTATGCTAACAACTCAGATCGTTAACCTTTTTAGTTACTTGTATTTGAAAATTCAAATACAATATTCACACTAATGTCAGCATGATTTTTTTAATGAGCAAAATTAATGGATACCTGCATTGCAAAAGAACAAAAGAAAACATACCAGAGACAAGTCTACAGTATAACTTGAATTAGCCAAAGAAATTACAGAAATTAACATTGGTTCTAACAGTGTCATTGCTTCTCAACACAATATTAAGAATCACAGATTCAATATCAACAGTGATATTGGGAGCATGTTAAAGTGGCGTAGCCTACAACGTTCATGGTCTCTCAATGTTTCTTTTGTCCCAGAACTTGCTACTATACGGGAAAGAAAACATTGTGAAAATTATACAGATACAATTGTTTATAGACAGGGACAAATACAAGAGCATCAGTTTGACCATTCAGATTCTCCCAATATGATTCCAACAAAATACCATGATTCTTAAGCTGATGATCCCACTAATTCACTGTATAATGATACTATCCTTCATTTGTTTTGTTCTTCTTTTGCCACTTTTCAGTTGAAGACTTATACAGAGATGGTTTTACCATTTGGTTGAACTTAACAAAATACAGTATACTTGCTTTGGACAAGTAAAAAATATAAATAAGCATAAAACAATTAAAACAGAAAACCACATCAACAGTTACATAAAAGAACTTTGTGTTTAGAAATGGGACAGAGGCATTTGTTAGTTTAGTAATTAAAACTTATTATTGCTACATATCAATATGGCAGAGCAAAGACTGGTCAAATCCTAAGTAAAACACAAACGCATAGCTCAAAACATTATTTCCAATTATTAATACTTTTTTCCAATCGAAAGTTAAATGAAATATAGCCATCAAAATCATATAATAGAAACAGAGTATTTTATGTGCCACTCTGAAACTAATTAACAATGACTCCTGAGTTTTAAAAAAAGATGTGCAATGTATTTCACAGTATGTAAATATAGGAAGGATGCAATATGATTTGCATTCTTATCCAATATGATGAATATTTTTAAACTCTAGGGGAGGAAAAATAAGCAAGCTGATATGAAGTATATGAAACGAAGACACAAAAATGAAGAGACATCATTTGGACCCTGTGGTTTACACAGTAATTATGATGGATGGATTGATTCTTGATACAATTAACAGATAATGTTGACCACACACACAAGTTAGATCAAAAAAAAAAAAGTGCAGTTACATTATTATAAATAAACTGACAAAATTAATTTTACAGTTTGCCTTGTACAATGAAGAGGTATAAACTGTACATGAATTATATCTAGGTTTCAGTCACAAACCCCCCCCCCCTTCATGATTTAAGATTAATGTTCCCCAGGATGAACCGTTATTTAGCAAGTCTTAATTGTTTGTACTGTGCCCTTTCTTGAATGGTTAAAAAAAAAACTATACCTAAACAATAGGTGATGCAAAATGATATCCTGAAGCACATGCTGCAAGTGCAATTTAGAAAAAGAGCTTCTTCTGTTTGAAGTATGTGTCAAACCTGTGCTGTGCATAGTCCTGGGGAAAACCAAAAAGAGATAGAGACAGAAATGAGGTGGAATGGCCTTCAGATCAGTGATGAACAGAAGGGATTTGTTCTGTATATACTTATGTTTACTGTATACATAACTATGATGGCTTTTTGACTGAGCTCTCAGAATTTAGGCATATTCATCAGTTTTTGGGTAATTGACAAATAACATGGACGTGTACTACAAAATTGATATAAACGTATGAATGAATATTTATATAATTTAGATGCTGTACTGTACTGGCCATAACTGATATGCAGTTAATTTGATTAATTATCAAGCAATGACAGTCCTAAAAAAATCATCATAAAAGGATTAAAAAATGTGAGATTTATAATCTGTTTGTGTGTGTTGTGATATAATTTTTTTTCCCAGTTTACCATGTATCCAAACTCGATTTTGGAGATCTTGGCTTGAATAATGGACCACAAACCCCAGAGGAAATGAGACGTAAGGGCAAACCTGTTTGTGTGCATGGGATTTGAGAAAAACAGATAGGAAAGGTTACTGGGTAAAGGTGAAAATTCATCAAATGGTACACAGTGGCACATTTAGCATATTATGTCAATAAAAGTCTGATAGTAAATACGATTCATACCGGTTTGCCTCAGTGATCATGTGTATGAATGAATATTTATATAATTTAGATGCTGTACTGTACTGGCCATAACTGATATGCAATTAATTTGATTAATTATCAAGCAATGACAGTCCTAAAAAAATCATCATAAAAGGATTAAAAAATGTGAGATTGTCAGATTTATAATCTGTTTGTGTGTGTTGTGATATAATTTTTTTTTCCAGTTTACCATGTATCCAAACTCGATTTTGGAGATCTTGGCTTGAATAATGGACCACAAACCCCAGAGGAAATGAGACGTAAGGGCAAACCTGTTTGTGTGCATGGGATTTGAGAAAAACAGATAGAAAGGTTACTGGGTAAAGGTGAAAATTCATCAAATGGTACACAGTGGCACATTTAGCATATTATGTCAATAAAAGTCTGATAGTAAATACGATTCATACCGGTTTGCCTCAGTGATCATGTCCTCTTCTATCCTGGCTTGGTCTGCAGGTGCAATGCCCCCCCTTTCTGACAGATAGTGTCTGATAAAATGTAACTGAAAAACAAACCGCAAACAGGCTCAATATAATATTTATAGGAATATCTATTTAGTTTGTCTAATTTGTTTTGAATATTTAAAAAGGACTGATATTATCCCCTGCCCCATGACACAATTTTACTGATTTCTAATAATTTCTAACGCTGTTAAATATTAACATTGTATCAGTCAGGCTGCTGACCTCTATAAAAGTTATTGTGACAACCTTTGACACACTTTTTATGTCACGTCAGTTCCAAAACTTTCCACTAGATGACAGCATCACCAAACTACATGTGCATTATGTCCAACACAAATGATCTCTTACAACTGTATGAAAAGTCATTTGTCATCAATTTGTTAGACAACTACCAAGCACAAATTCATGTCAAATATAATTTATGATGAGGCTGTATTGCATGTGCCTAAGAAAAAAAAGTATTAAAAAATGTCATAATAATAATAATCTGGCATATTATACTGATCCTCAATTTTACTTTATATCCTGTGTTTAATTTAAGCTTATTTGAATATAATCAACATAAATCAACTGAAACTTTCTCTTTCAGTTGATCATTTATAAATTGACCTTTGTTAAGAGTTTATTTTTTTTCTTGTCTCATCTTGTATAATATTAAGGCCATTAATGATAGGCAGTAGTGTGTGGGGGAGCATGTTGTGACTCACCTGCTGTTGTCTGTTAGGGTAATTCTCCACCTTTGCCTTGTAGAAGGGCCACTGGTCATACGTGTAGTCATATATCCATTCACAGAAATGATTCCCAAAATCAAAGCCTCTGCACTCAGAGCAGACCAAATTCAGAGTTCATCAGTGCTGCATTTATTATAAACTATAAAATGATAAGCACATGTATGTTATATATAGGGTAGTTTTACCTGTAGTTATAGCTGCTGTATTCAAAATCAATAAGCATTAGTTTGTCAGATGAATTCTCCCGGCCATCCAACATGAGGATATTGCCTGAAGAACAAAGTATGATTTTATAGGTGAAAGGGCAGATATGTTGCATAATGGTACAACACAACAGTGACTGACAGACACGTATAAGATCAGCAGATTAGGCAGCTGCCAGGACTCTGCGTGTATGAATGTGAGATTGCTTACCTTCCTGTACGTCATTATGACAGAACACAACTGGAGAGGGAGTAGCTGCCAGCAGTGACCTGACAGAGAGAGAGAGAGAGAGAGAGAGAGAGAGAGAGAGACGGCACATGGTTAAGTGCTACTTTATTATATTGCTCTTATAAACCTGCTTTTAAAATGATTGTTTTCATTGTTTAAAAGCCCAATGAAAAAAAAGTGCAGAAATGTACTGGAACACACACAGAACAGTAGACAAGCACTTAATTCAGAGAAAAGTTTTTCAATCACATGTGTGTGTGTGTGATTGACCGAGCAAGCTGAGTATGCACAGAATGCAGCTTCCTTTAAGTGCCTAATCAGAGATGCCTGGAACTGGGCTAAGGGTGTTAGCATACAAAGACACATACACTACTTTTCAACAGTTTTGGGGTCAGTAAGATTTTTTTTCTTTGAAAAAAATTAATACTTAATACATATTCAAATGATTTCTGAAGGATCATGTGACACTGAAGACGAGTAATGATGCTGAAAATTCAGCTTTGATCACAAGAATAAATTACATTTTACAATATATTAAAAGAAAACGGTTATTTTAAATTGTTTTAATAATTCACAATATTACTGTTTTACTGTATTTTTTATCAAATAAATGTAGCTATAAGGAAAAAAAACAAAACCTTTCCAACCCCAAACTTTGGAATGGTAGTGTATACATACACGTAAATACTTTATGAATTCAATGACCTTGGCCATTTGCTGTTATCTGGAAGTTCAAGCATCACAACATGCTTTCCATTCACCCTTTCAGCTCTTTTTATTTACATATCTTTTCTCACCTCAGATCCTCCAGTTCTGCAGGAAGATCATACTTAATTAGCTTGTTAAATTTCTTGATGTGAGCTTCACGCACAAATGTTATTGTTTTAACTTGTTCCATGTACCTGTTCAGAAGAACAAAGTCATTTCAACACTGATGCCAATATAAATATACACAGCAAACATGACAAACCACCATCTGCTTATTTTTAAATATAATTACAAAAACATATCAAGGCAGATTTCTTACACGAGCTCATTTACGTTATCTGGGGCACATTCTATTCTTTGGGTAAACAATGTAATTAAAGCTTGTAATTTCTGGGTTACAATTGCAACAAAATATGTCTGTTTAAAATCGCTATTCCCAAACAGCCAAACTCATTGGTTCAGCCAGTGTTTCTACGTCTTAATATCAGCTACTGTTTTGATAGTTACACGGTTTTCAGGTATGAATAGTAATCTGCATATTCTGGGATAAAAGCATGTATTTAAAAAAAATACACAGGCAGTGAGTGTTTCTATAACCGTAGGTTAAAGGACAGTGTGAGACTTTTACCGGTCAAGGGTTCCAAACAGCCATTTGGGTTCCTTGTTGAAAGGCATCTCCATCCAATGGAATCGTGCCATTTTACTGGCTATTTCAGCCGAGATCTCTGGGAACCCCAACTGCTCTGTACGCAAGCGATTACTCTGTGGAAGAGAAACAGATCTGAATACCACTCTTTGATTATGCATACAGAAATATGTGGAATGAGAAATACTTTATCTATTATTAAGGCATGCAAATCTCTCTGTAGCTTGACTGCATTAATCAAGTATAGCTGTGTTTAAAGGTTTATTTTAAACCATGCATATAGGATCTGGGATTTAGATTTAAGACTCACTGGCAAGTACTGCTCTAGACGGCCTTCTGGGAAAATGCCATAGAGACGTGGGCCCAACTCTCTCTCTGCTAAAATGGCAAACATCACACTTTCCAAAACAAGAGAATCCACTCCCTGTGTGTGTGAACACAGAGAGACAGATGCATATGGGCAAACATGCATAGCATGATTAGATAGTTAAATGACATCAGGGAATTGACAGCACTGGACAATAAATATCTTGCCCAAGATATAGACTCTTATCAGCTTATGCAACAGCGTATTTGGTCTACTTCACATATAATATGGTCCGGGTGGCACACCTGTAGAATGGCCCCGTAGATCCGGAGCAGAACTCGTCGAGGTTCGACCCCGGTGGGCTGAACATCATCGGGTAAACTGCACATGTACAGCAGGTTACTGAGTCCTCCACTGTGTGTACACAAAAAAGCAGTATTTTACTTTATTTCTATGTATATGTAATGTATGTGTGTGTGTGTGTGTGTGTGTGTTTAGTAATATAAATCTATACACAATCACACATGCATACATTACATTAAATATTGTTTTTATTATTATAAATATATGAAAAGTTAAGTTCAAAATGAAATCATTTTGAAACCTAAATATCTGTAAATTCTTTTATAAATGGTTTGAACACCTGACTATTTTGATCTGAAAGTCATGTTCCGATATAGCCTTCCATGATCCGGACAGAAAGTCACGGCACCAGCACAACGCCCTCTTTCTAGTATCCGGGTCCACAGCCACGTTACGGCCGTCCTGATGGGACTCCGCTTCAGAGTTGTCATCCCCATTTACACCGCGGGGACTGGCAGATCTCGGATGTCTCTCTTCGGCCACCATCAGTGAGTCTCCGCCAGCAGGTCTGTCTGAATCCGCGTCATCCTCAACGCATCTGCCTGCACTTCCAGCTCCATCACTCATGCACTCCACCTTTTGGCCCGAATTCATGATCTTACGCAGTTAGAAATCCAATGCTCCTTAAAGTGAGACAACCGAACCCCTAAGTAGGAACACCTATCCGCTCCAGAAGCAGCTTTAATTGAGCGTGAATAGACGCACATGCACCCGTCACGAGCGCACAATGAAACATCTAATCGCTCGCGATATCAGACACCGTTTACGGCGAGAGAAACCAACGTTAAATGGGGAAAAAAATACTAGCTATTTTTTCCACATGACCTTTGCTTAACTGTTATATTAAATACGCAGACGTTTTACCAAACTGTAAAGGCTGTCAATTAAATATCTTCCCACTTCAACTTCCTTGTGAAGTTATCGCTGCAGATTGACTTAAGAAGATTGACCTTTATTTTAACCAATCAGTTTTGAATACCGCGGCACGCAACGCATTTCTAGTACCGCCCCCTAAAAGCCAGAGCGCTGATAGGTCGGTTCTTACCAACTACAATGAGTAGTGGGAAGTGTAGTTAATTTAGCACACTGTACGATAAGCTATTGTATTGAAAAGTAAAATGTTACAATAAAATCTATTACGTTAATGAATTAAGTGACTTCCACTGTAAATACTGTAAAATGTGTGTTTTTTAAAGAAATATAAAATTATGATTTGCCTTATTATTGAGAACAAAAATACATTAAACAATGTAATATGCAGGGGTGCACATAAGGTTTTCAGTCTGGTTCTCATGAGAGCACCTGGAGATCTTGTTTGGTGCTCACACTGCACATAGCGTGACTCATTAAATATAACTATAAAAATAAAATAATAATAGTGATAATACTATCATTGCACTTTATTTTGTATTTTTAAATAAAATAATACACAAAATAATAAATAGAGTGTCAATACTATTATATTTTAAGATAAAAAGTGAGTATTAAATAAAAATACAATTATTTTACAGTAGGCAAGGCAAGTTTATTTTATATAGCACATTTCATACACAATGGTAAAATATAAAAGGAATGAAAATAATAAAAAATAATCAACAATAAAAGCAAGGAAATAATTTTTTTTTTAAACGGTTAAGAATAAAAGATGATGATACATAAAATACATTGCAATCAGTTCAGACACAGTGCTCATTCAGTAAAAGCACAGCTAAACAGATGTGTTTTTATCACACATCTGCATGAAATGTACGGAAAAATCAATTAAAGACGTAATCAAACAGACGATGAACAACGATTGACAGTGGTCTGTTAGGTTTGAGCATATCTGCAGTGTATTGAGGTCCTAGTGATTTATAAACAAGTAATAATACTTTTGGTGATAAAGGCATGGACAAGTTTGACTGGTCTTGACTAGAAACAAAACATCTAATTCTTGCAATGTTTTTGAGATAGTAAGCTGATTTAGTCATTGCTTTGACATGACTAACTAAGGTCTGACTCCAGAATCACACCAAGATTCCTGACTTGATTTTTAGTTGTTAGACCCCTAGAGTCAAGGTATGCATTCAGCTTGAGAACTTCATCTTTGTTTCCAAATGCAATGACTTCAGTTTTCTCTTTGAGGGAGTCAATGGGGCTGTGGACTGTTGGTTTTAGCGCTGCCGAGTGAAGAGCTTCAATGAAAGAAATGTCCGTTTTTTTTTTTTAAGTTTTGCGCTGAAACAGCAACGCATAGCCTAGATTTATGCTTTCAGAATGGAAATCTTATACAGTATTACAGTTAGTCGATCTATCCTGCACACCACTTATGTGCCCCTTATTTATGTGGAATGGGCATTCCCAGAATTCCTATCACAACCCATCATATTTTATTTTTTAAAACATTATATATTTATTTATTTCAGTTTTGTTACATACTGTTTAGCAAATGTTTATAGGATTATTTTAATGTAATGTGTGTTAGTGTGATAGTGTTTGTGTGGGTAACGCTCTGTTATTGTTTATCACAGCTAGAAAAAAAGCCAAGTTTTATGAACTTTAAATCATCACGTGGCCTTCCATTGTATCACCTACGTTATTCTCAGTATATTGTATATAATAACAAACAGATTAACACATTAACATGACTTTATTTTCTGCTGTAAAGTTCTGGCAAAAACAGCTGCCTGTTTTTTTTAATCCATGAAATCCAGGCCTTAATGTCTATTAAAAAAAAGTATGTTCCAGCCTGGTGTAAGGGGTATTGCTCTCCTGAGATATATTATTACTTCAAAGATTAAACGGCATATAATTTTATGATCTACTCTTACAGTACTGTAAGGAGAATTCAATCGCTCACACTCTCTGAGTCTTTCTCAATTCTCACACACAGAGAAACATACATTCACACTTATCTTCAAATCACATTGTCAGCAAATATTTTGTCTGTGCAGGAAACCCCACATCCTAAAAGACCTTCATATTTGAATTGCAGCAGGGTGTTCCCTGCATTACTCACTTCCACCACTGTTGCTACTCTTTCTGTTAGTAAGACTTTCAGCACCAATCACTGAACAGCTCCTCTGCGGCAGAAGAAGGGTTAATGATCCAACTAAATGATGCTTTATGATTGTTACATAGACACCTGTTTATTGATATGAGCAAAAATGCTGTGCTTGAATGATAATTAACCTGTTATGCTGCCTATTTCCCCCCCTGAGATGTCTTACATTTGCACAAACTTTCATATGAACATTCTGTGCATACTTTTTTAATAATAATAATAATATTTAATTTACAATAACTTACGGTATTCTCAGGTACTTTAAAGAACATATGCCCATATACCCTATAGGCTATACGTCCAAAAAATGTAGTATCACCATGGTACTTTCTAGTAGGCCTACTTTTGAGTGGTTATTTCATAAATAATTTACTACTAAGAGAATGAATTTCATTTTGTGCTTAAGCTTATAATTTGGCTGTTAAATATTGGCGAGTTATTACATAATTGGTTTTAGAGAGCTGAAAGCACACGAGTTGATAGAGTGACTGTATTGACTGAACGGTCATGTTTCGCCAGAGGGCACCGATTTGAACTGCAGTCCCCTTTCAGTCGCTCTGTGTTCTGCCCACTCGCAACATCGTGCTGCTAAATCTTACGTAGCTCTTGAACGGGATTCGGAGGCCGAATATTGAGCAGTTAACTAGCTACTAACTATTTTAAAAGAAACACAAACGTTCATTCTCTAGATGGCGCTTGGCGGCTCAAAAAACAAATCCTCCATTGAGACGCATTTGAATCTCAATACGTTTTTTGGTGATTTTTGTATACTAAAAAGTTTAATCATTTAAATCTATTCATTTCAAAAATTTGTTTTTGACATACAAATGCATCCGCAGCTAGCAAACTTTATTATTAATATTTTTATTTTCATAATCACAAACGAAGCCTAGGCTATATGATGCGTCCATCTCGACCTGCGCCGAGAAAAGTAACTGGTACCACGTAATATCAGGTTTATTCCAAAAAATGGGGGCTTTTTGTGCCTGACAAATATGTATAAACTTTAATGACAGTATTTCACCGAATTGCTCCTTTTGTCATCACTTTGAAGAAATAATTACTTATTATGGAAGTGTTTTGAGCTGGGTTTGATAATTTTGTAAAAGGAATTTTCCCCAAACTTCTGTATCTATTAGCCAATATTTGTGCTTTTGGGTGACTCTGTTCGTATTAGGTTTATTATTATTTAATCACTATTCCTGGCAAAATTTTACATTCATAATTGTAAATTTTTAAAGAAATATATTTAAATATGTATTATATAGTAGCTATATTTGAGTTACTTAGCATAACTCAGAATTCAACTAAGACTCTTCTATGTCGTAATACTTATATTTTCAGAATCGCATGTATTGTAACCCTCTTAGAATATTTTGTTTATTGTCTTTATGCTTGTAAATGTCTGTGCAAAAAAAAAAAAAGTATAAACAACGACACCTGCTTCTACTGTTTTTAATTGAATAAAAATCTTAATAAAATAAAGCATAAAACACCGAAAAATTAGCTGTTTGTTCCCCAGGTTATTCAAATTCTGTATATAATCTATTAAACAACTGTCATAATTACCTTTTGAAAGGATGTAAATTCTTTAATTGACTTTTTTTAAGCAGAAAAAGACACCTCAGTTTGTGGAATGATCCCCTGGGCAATAGTTTACACCTGAAAAATGGCATTGAGAACATGAATCGACATTTAATTCAATGAACAGTGAAGAGATAAAAAATAAAAATAAAAAAAAATAATAATAATTATAATTATAATTATTATTAATTCGAATTGACCCATCAACCTGACCAATCACAGACAACCTCTGGACCTCTAAGCCACGCCCTCTTATAGGAACGTTGATCGTTCATTGGCGTTCTACCCGCTCGTTCTATTTCTATGAGATCCATGCACGCGCCTCTGCCCCCCTCCCTCATCAGCATCAGCATCATCAGATGCGCGCAGATCACGCCAAACAACGCACTGGTTCATCAGCAGGTGTGTGACTGAAACAGAAGATAATCGATATCAATACATCGCCACCTATGTGCGTTCTGTATATCTGACTCTCATTTCTTTGGATCAGCGATTGGACCGTTTTGACGGTTTGATTCCCAGCGGGCGTCAGCAGTCAGTGTGGCCGAAAAGGAGAGAAATTAGCGAGATCATATTTAATATCCGCTTCTCCAGCGTCTGTGGATGGGCTGCGGACATCTGCATCTGCAGTCTCTGTTTTTGAGTCACATAGAAGATGGCGGACAGGGCAGAGATGTTTTCTCTCTCCACCTTCCACTCCCTCTCTCCTCCGGGATGCAGGTAAGACACGCTGTATTTCTCTCGAGTATGCGCGGGGTTTCCTTTTCTTCTGGCATTTTTATTCATATAAGCTGGTCATATGTGACCATCAGCGCTGTTTATGCGTCTGTGATGTCCTCAAACACATCCAGAGATCAGCATCCGCAAGCAGTGATGCTCAGCATCCTTGTGATGTTGATGTGGATCAGCAATAACGACCTTGTTATTGTTTATTTTTTTCTTGTCGTCTTTTTCTTGTCTGGCACCAATTTAATGTGTATGTAAATCTATACACTTATGTACATGAAATAGAAATTGATCAAAAAATATATATATTTTTTTCATTGCCTGACGCATGCTCTCTGAGATAGTTGGCATATACTGGAATCCTTTTCTTCTGGCATTTTTATTAATATAAGCTGGTCATATGTGACCATCAGCGCTGTTTATGCGTCTGTGATGTCCTCAAACACATCCAGAGATCAGCATCATCAGCATCCGCAAGCAGTGATGCTCAGCATCCTTGTGATGTTGATGTGGATCAGCAATAACGACCTTGTTATTGTTTATTTTTTTCTTGTCGTCTTTTTCTTGTCTGGCACCAATTTAATGTGTATGTAAATCTATACACTTATGTACATGAAATAGAAATTGATCAAAAAATATATATATTTTTTTCATTGCCTGACGCATGCTCTCTGAGATAGTTGGCATATACTGGAAAGGCCCACGCCCTGTTGTGATGCTCATAACTGCATTTTAATATTTGATCATACATTACAGTGTTCCCATAATTGTGTAATTATATAGTACCGAGTAATTCTAATGAACAGTACTTAATTGTGTTGCGGAACCGCTTGTGATTTGCACGTTGTTATTGGTATTATTGTAATAATTACAAGAACATCTAATATGTGTATTTCCGTGTAATGTAAAGTGTATTGTTTGTACTCATTTGTACTATTTTGTTTACTTCCTACAAGTAACATACAATGGATTGTTTTTAAAAACACTTTTTATTGGCTAAGAGATGTTCATTAAGATTGAGTTTTGATGTGCAGTGCATTAACTTGGCTAGTAGATTGCATGTGAATGTACCTAGTACAACTGAGTATTAGTCATTGAAATGGATGAATAGAGTCACATCACATTCTGAAAACAGTGTATTCTCAGTTCTATTTCATTGTAAAAATTGCAGTTGCTACTGTAAGGGGCCGTGAAACACAATATTCAGGTTTATTCAGACATATTAAATAATATATCTGACTTGAATAAAAGCTGTTCATTTAGATGTTTCTGCATAAAGTTCATTTTTAGGTTATTTGACAAAACAGTTTTATAAGCAAAGTGCTTTAAGCAACTGTTGGTGTGTTATTTTTTTCACCCGTTATCTGCTACAAATTTGCTGAAAATTGACTCACCCTCAGGCCATCCAAGATCTAGATGAGTTTGTTTCTTCACCTTAACAGATTTGGAGAAATGTAGCATTACATCACTTACTCATCAATGGATCCTCTGCAGTGAATGGGTGCCACAATAGTCCACAAGTAATCCACACGACTCCAGTCCATCAATTAACGTCTTGTGAAGTGAAAAGCTCTGTGTTGAAACAAATCCAGAATTAAGATGTTTTTAATGTCAAACTGTTGCTTCCGGCTAAATACAAGTCCTCTATCCATGATATTGTTTTTCCAGTCGTCTCGTATGAATCAAGAGAGAAATATGAACAGATCAAGCATGGTTTTCAAGAGAGAATAGTCCAACACAGTTATAAAGAAATATATTTTGTGTCAAATATGGATTATTTTGATGTGAGTGGATAACAAGGGATGGACTTGGTGGAAGTGCTATTCTGGATTATGGCCAGAAGCAATGGTTTGAACTTTTCTTGGATGACCTGAGAGTGAATACATTGTCAGCAAATTGTCATTTTTGGGTGAACTATTTCTTTAAAACATAATTATTTTAAATGATTAAAATAATTGTAATTTATTTTAGTTGACTTGTTGGCTTTTTAAAACAAAATATGTGATCCTCTTTTGATTAAACTGCTAAATGTAAGTAAATATGAAATTACGGTGACAGTAAACAAATTATAGTTTAGATTTAACCACTTATAAGGATGAAGGGAAATTGTTGGCTATAACCATCCTATGAGTGACAGTTCATTTTCATTTTCTCCATGGCACGCCAGTCTTCCTATCGCTCTGTCATCTAGTGCATTAGTGCAAAGGTGTGTGTTGTATCACATTGTATTCCTGAAATGAAGGTGATGTTTAGTCACAAGGAACATTCAGTCTTGGCAAACACACACAAACAGACAGAGAGACAAAGCAATCCTTCCATCTTTATATTGAACTACATTTCCCTCAGTACTTGTGAGCAGAGGTAAAACATTCAAAATGTCCTAAGCTTCCTGCAGAATGAATCAAAAGGTTCTGGTGGGTCAAATCACATGACTGACAGTCAGACGATCTCAGGTCAAGCGTTGACCTAAAGTCACATGCTGGAATAGGGCAGGTGATCTCAAACAGGTCTTTGACAGGTTTAAAAAGCAAATGTGATTTTTTTTGTTGTCAGCTCAAATTGATGTACCTCTCTTGCTTTTTCTTTCCAGCTGTTCTTCTCTTAATCTACATTTTTGTAATCCTTTTTCTCTCATTGTTTACTTTACAATGGAATTGTTGGTTTGTATCCTCTCCTTGTCCTCCCATAAACTTGTCATCTCTAAGAGTAGAAATAATGGGCTGCAGTCTGCATTCTCTAATGCCTCAGGATGATGTTTTAAGAGATAAACTCTGTCTCTCTCTCTCTCTCTCTTGAGATTGAAGTAGCGTTACTGGAATGATAAAAAGGCTTTGTACATTGTACACATTTGCATTTATGATCTTTGGAAAAGGCTTTGCACATTGCATTAAATCTCTGCCTGTCTGTTTATCAGTACCAGGTTTAAAGTGAATGATTGGCTTTCGCAAATACTTTGTACTATGAAAAAATTGGTTTGAATCAATTTTCACTAAGAAATTGCTAGTAAATTTCACAAATAATTACAAAATGAAATGGCAAGTAACACTGAATTAAACGTGAATTTTTTAAGTTGTAAGACAGAAATAGTATTTTCTTGTAAAACGTACTCCAATAATCTTTGTTGTAAATGCAACTTCAAAAAAAAAAAAGGAAGAAGATATAAAAAATGTGAAGCATTAGTACACAGAAGAAGGGATTTTCCCATTTCTCATATGGTGTGTGGGTTGAATTGTGGAATGGATTTTCACTGACCAGTGAGCGTAGTGTGTCTGTTTGTGTGTGTGTGTGATACGCATGGCTCAGCAGTACTCTTTGGTAATACATTGTTGTCTCAGGGCTGGTGCTCTCTACAAAACCTAAAGGTATCTCAAATAGACACTGTATAGGGACTGAATGAGACACACATAACACAAACATACTAATGCAGTGAAGAATACATACACCCATGAAAGCAGCCTCTCCTTAAGCTGTTTATGTAAGTCTACAGCTGCTCCCTTTGGAATACAGAAATTCTATGAAAATGTTTGTGTGTGTGCATGCTGGAGCGACTTCTGAAAATTAATGTTTTATGTTTGGCAGAAAACATCTGCTTGGTTTCAGTTAGAATATAACTGCTGGTTGCAAGAGAAGTATAGGTAAAAACAAAAAAGCATTAACTATGATTTCACTGTTATTAGTGCAATACTTAGTAATGTGTAAATGACACATACACTACTGTTCAGAAGTTTGGGGTTCATAAGTTTTATACTTTTTTTTTAAAGAAAAAAAAACTTCTGTTTTCTGTTTTAATATATTTTAAAATGTAATTTATTGCTGTGATGGCAAAGCTGAATTTTCTGCATCATTACTCCAGTCACATGATCCTTAAAAAATCAGGTCGGTGATCACATTCTTTGATAAATACAAAGTTCAAAAGATCCGCATTTAAATTAAAATGCTGATTAGAGGTACAGTATGGTCACATGACATTATCATATCATATAGCATATGAGAATGTTTGGTGACCTACCTGTAATCTGATTAGCGTGTCTAATCAGAATATTGATTGTGGTGAAAGGTTCACCTTAACCAAATTGCAGCTGTTTTGCTGTGAGTCACGAGGCGTAATGTCATTATAGAAGGAGAAGAGAAGTGTGTTGGCAAGGATTTCTGGTCTTATGTCACATATGATGCTCTTAGAAATGGTTTTTGAAGCATGAGCTGTAGGCATGGGATGATAACCGGTTTCAAGGTATACCGCGGTTTGGAAAAGTCACGGTTTCAAAACCACTAAAATTTTCCGTTATACCATTCCTGCGGTATGCGCAGTTTTTTTTACGCGTCGTCAAAGACTGAGCGGAGTCACCTGTGTGTGGGATGGCCGAAGGAGATGAATCCCTGGAACTTTTTCCCCCTTCGAAAAAGACGAAGTCTGTCATATGGGAATTTTTCGGGTAACGTAGACTAACCATGTTCCGTACACAACGATGTTCCGTACAGATGACGTTTTAGCGCCGATCGCTAAATAAATACTTCCAAGTCGAACATAAACTATATATCTGTCATCTTCGGTTTTTTCCCTCTTTCACCCCCGATCAAGACAGAGACCCACCCGCCGTTTGTTTCAGTGTTGAAATAAATACTATTTGGCTTGCTACCGAGGCTAATTAACTAGCTAACGTCAACTAGTTTCCTCCCTCACGTTACTTCACAGAGTGAGGAATAGCAGTCTAAAGTACGTACTCTAGCCTACTTTTCTGCGATTTAGTACAATAATTGAATTTAGCTGGTATCACGTCTATACTTTTAAGCCTCCTGCCATTGTTTACATCTGTTCAAAATCACGCATTAAAAAAAAAAAAAAACTTTACCACTGTTTGAGTGTTGTACGGAGAGACCGCGCGCG